>NW_010233909.1:8864-38976 GCF_000690775.1 Eurypyga helias
CTCCACATGATGTGTTTTTCTAGCCAGGGACCTCTGCCTCAGGCCTTGTCTTGCATCAGGCCTCCGCACACAAATTGTCACCTTGGCTGCCCCTCGGGAGCAGCCTGTGCCACCTTGCTATGACCTGGCCTGGCTACCACCTGCTGCCACCACCAGCTAATGGTGTGGGACAACTGAACCTCAAAGAGCTTTGGCCAAAGGCATGCATACGCTCACACACACACACATGCACAGAGCTTGAGCTTATTGCTGTGGGAAAAACGAGTGGTAAAGGGAAACCCGCTTCCACCAGGAGAGTATCAGCTGCATTCCTGACCTCAGCCACCCTGTCACAGACACCGCAACAGCAGACAGTGAGGTGTTGGGTGCTATCTGGGACAGCAGCTTCCCTCCTGTGCCTCTGGTGTCATTTTTCCCTGCACAGGAGGTCAGCTCCTTCTGAAATACCGTCTGCAGTGACAGTGCTAGAGAGATCCCGTGTACACTCATGGTTTTGGTGGTGACGGGCTTTTTCTACCCTGACATCATGACTTGGCACCATGGCTCTGACAGTCAGAGCTGCTTGCTGAGTTCTCCCCAGGGAGGACTAAGTGACAAGGTTGTCTCCTGCCCTCAGCCCACCAGGAAGCCCTTCTCCTCTCCAGCCATTTGATGAGGACCTAACAGCTTTCTCCCCTGCCCCCTGAGTGGTCCCAGCCCTTCCATGTCTCTTCAGGGCCAGCAAAGCTGCAGGGCCACCGGTGGAGCTCAGTAGCTCTCCCATGGGGACCTGGCACTGCACGATCCTTGTGCCAGCTAACCAATTCCCTCTCCCTTCCCTCCATGCCTCCTTTGCACACCTTTCATTTTGCCCAGCTCACATGGCTTCATAGTGCTTTAAACAGCTCATTGATCCGCAAGCTGCTCTTTGCTCTCAGCAAAGCACCCGGCGGCAAACCCACCTCCAGGCAGGGAGAGAGTCCGTCATCAGCAAATACGAACCTTGGACAAGAAGAAACGAAGGAGACCTGGTGAGGGTGAGCAGAGCCAGCCTGCACCAGAGCAAACCAGCAGCAGACAATGCTGCTCTCCTCCCAAGCTCTTTCCGATTACCATCTTCATTCCCTCCTAGAGTTCCCCATCTGCTCTTAACCCCCTGCCTCCGGTTTGGCTGGTTTTACCGTGGTATCTGTGGTATGACAGCACACAGCATAGCCTCTGTATTTTGTACTGGATCAACAATTCATTTAAGCTACTGCTTCCCTTTCATCATATACCTGAAGCTTCTCTTTTCTGCCATTTCTCATGCTGTTACCTTATAATTTCTCACACAATCATTTTGTCTGTGTAGGTATAGGTCAGGGCTGGCCTTTTGTCTGTATGCCACCACAGAGCAAGCTAGCCATGACCATCTGGGCTCATTGAGCTCAGGTATTGTTAGCGTGACCATCTCTGTGGGCAGCCTGGGGGTTAGACCCAAGGCCTGGTGAACAAAACCGTCTTGGTACCACTCCTGCATGCAACTGACAGGAATAATTTTGTTATTTGACACAAGCAGGGTTTTTTTCACACGTTGTATTTTCTGACAAAGGCATAAGAAAACTGACTTGAAGTTACACAAACGTGGCTTTACTCTGTTTCCCAGCAGCAGAGAGGGGAATGGCTTGGTACAGATAAGGTAGGTTTCGGTTGCTTGGCTCTCTGCAGGGAAAAGGAAGAACAGAATCATCACAGAGTGGTTGAGATTGGACGGCACGTGTAAAGGTCATCTGGTCCAACTGCCCCTGCTCAAGCAGGGCCACCTAAAACAGGTTGCCTAGGACCATGTCCAGATATCTTCAATGATGGAAGATCCACAACCTCCTTGGGAAGCCTGTGCCAGTGCTCAGTCACCCTTACAGTAGAAAAGGTGTTTCCTGATGTTCAAAGGGAACATCCTGTGTTTCAGTGTCCATTGCCTTTTAAAACATCCTTCTTAAGGACATGCTTTAATCCCCTCCTGGCAAATAATCCGCAACCTCTGTACACAGAAGGCTGGACATGGCCTGAATCAATGAATCTTTAACAAATCTTGGCACAGTATGAATTAATAGGGATCACAGCTGGGACTGTGGTTGCAAGGTCCTAGGCCTCCTTATGTAGATCACAAGGCCAGTGTTTCCCCCTGGACTGATGGTTTTATGGTACAGGAGACTAATAAGAAGATGGATTTCTCATATTGTACACAGTGTTTTTCAAGTTTATTAATTTGCACAGAAGACTGAACTCGCCTGAAAGGTTCATTCTCAGAGGAGGGAGAATTGAGGTGGAGCAAAATAAAATAAGAGCATGATGTGATGGGAAAACCAAGGGAGAAACTTCCCTGGACTATAAAAAATTCAGCAAAGGTTTAACTGGGAAGACCATAGGCTTCCAGAAGATAAACAAGAGGCTTCCTTGCTGAAAGCTGATGTACTGCTTAGCTAGTGCCACCCCTCAGAGCAAAAGATGTCACCAGGAAAAATGTGAATAAGGTATTCCTGATAATTTAGAATAAATTGCCATTTTAATCATATTGCTGAAAGGAAGGCAGAGAGAAAGAAAAAGGTTTTCCCTTGCTAGTTATGCCAAGGTTCCCTTGTCTGGTACAAAATTGTCAGCCATCCTTTTGGGAGGTGATTGTGAAGAGGATGGAGGTTGGTGAAGTGACCTTTAATCCCCCACCAACATGGGATGAACGCTGGGAGGATGAAAGCCAGGACCTGCAAAGAACGGGGTGTGTGACCGACAGCCTTCCTTGGGTGCACAAACCGCTCCCACATGCCTTGCACCCCTGATCTTCCAGCCTGTGCCAGATGAGCAGCGGGGCTGGGATGGGCTCTGCTCCCCCTCGCCCCGGTGGGAAGGCGGTGAGTCCCACAGCCCTGCTGAAGATGAGGAGAGGATGAGGTCCATGCTTGTGCCTGCTTGCTGTGCAGGAGCCTGTGTCTCTTTGGCTCCACTGGCCCGGCACGGTTTGTTACTGTACACAGCGCTGTGGGGGGCAGTCACTTGAGGGGTCAGGATGGTGCCAGCAGCTGTGCTGATGCTTATATGGAAATGATATGGTAGCGTTGCTGTTTTCATTTATTAAACAAACCCAAAGTAAATCCCTTTTGCTTTTCTTCGGCTATCATTTTGCTAAAAATACCTATGAACTAATCCTCTAAATAACATTTTCATAAAGCTCATCTTTGGATTAGTCTCCTAAATCTAAGTTTCAAGGAGCTGGCATTTAGTCCAGTAACTACTTGTTCACTGAGACTGGTCCATTCCCCGTCATCTTATGTGTGGAGTAGAGGATGATAGGTGGGACGCAAAGTACTGGCTGCCCGTGAGGACTGATGGTGAGCCTGCCCCAGACTTTCTAAGACCTCCCCAATTCCTTATTCCACTGCAGCTGGCCAGTATGGAGCTGGGGGTAAGCTGTGGTCCTATCCCTTGTCTGTGGTTAATGATGTCCCCTCATCATCTGGTAGCCCCAGCTCTTGGCTACTGCACAGCTACGAGGGCTGAGTCAAGGGTTGCATACCTTCTGCTGAAACCAGGTGCCAAGGGGACTGACCTCATGGTAGGAAAAACAGTCTTTTGCAGACAATGCCTTCCAATTCATGATGCCTAGGGCTTTCCCCCTGCTGCCATGCTTTGTATCGCACCTCCAGGGTCCACCTGTCTGAGTTTCCTGATGACTGCACTCCCCTTACACAAGGTCGTCTCTTAAGGTGTGCGTTTGCTCTGTAGACCCTGATGACGGAAAGCTCAGCCTAGAAATGGAGCAAGCATCTTGGGGATTCCCTCTGCCATCTGCACTATTTTGTCTGGTCCAGCCCCCCAAGGTGCAGGTGTTAGACTTTCTGTGCAGTCACTGCAGGATTCTTTCATGGGAAAATGAATACAAACGATGCAAACATCTCAGAAACACTCAGCTTGATATGGCTTTTGTTTCAACTCATCTGGTTGCTCAGGATTTCATGATCTCAGACCAATGTAAACAATTCCTTAATCTTCAAATGCTTGTTGAACCATTTTTACTTTGTGTCTCCACATCAGATACTTGCATCTTTGTATTTTTTTCTTAAATGCACTCAGAACCATTTACTAGGGAAGGAAAAATATAACAAATCCTGTCTGATAAATACACTGACATTTAAAAGCAAATAAGCATTAAAGCAACTGAAACTACTAAGCAATTGAAGTACCCTGTGGTAGGTCCACATATCCAGAAATTGCCCATTTTAAGTAGTGTGCTAGATGCTGGATCGTGAACAGTGAGGGTATATGCCCAGCTAAATAGCCTGATGAAAGCAGTCTGGTCCCTATACCTATTAATAAGGCATGCTAATCAAGCAAGAGGTGAAAACCCAGCTGTAAAGAATTCCTTTGGGTTGGTATTGTGCAGTTAAGACAAAGGACACAATGTTATAGCAGAGATAAACTACAAAAACAGACTCAACTATAAATAGATTGTTACCACTAAGGGCTTCCAAAAACAACTGCAGGGAGATTAGAGAAAGGCGCTGAGGATTTGCTAGTTCCCCTCCATCCTTCCAGGATGGCTCAAACTTTTGCTGGTGCCTTTGGAGTGTGCTGCGTCTCTGCTGAAGCTCTGAATTTACCCTGCTCCTGCAGCCTTTTTTATTTTCTGCAGAGCTCTATCTCAGTTTATTTTCTGTGGCAGTAAAAAAAAAAAAAAAAAAATAAAAAATTATCTTGGAAAGCCAAAGACAGGAATTTTCTCAGAGTAAATAATTTTTTCACATAAAATGAAATGTATATTAATTGTCCCATGTGGAGTTTGATCAGCTAGATATTCAGGCTCATGGGGTATTTTGAACGTGAATTGTCTTCTATACCAAGTCAGGTTGCTCCTATCCAAAGCTGTCCATAAAATGGACAGTGGTGGTCTAGATTTGCTCTGTTACCTTCTTCTCATTTATATGAGTGCTAGCTTATATGTTACACTGACCGGCTTAGTGGTCTCCTGATAATTCTTAGCAATAAAAATTATGCAATAGAAAGGCCACAAAAAAGACTTGTTGGGAATATTTTCTATAACACCAAACTGAGAAATGGTATGAAAGCAGATAAAAATGACAAATGTTAGAAACTGTGCAGGGGGTTTTGTGTTTTGGCTTTTTTTTCTTTTTTTTTAGTGAAGGTCCCACTTCAGAAACAACAAGGGAAGCAGACAGTTGGTGAGTGGCACCCCCAGAAGTCTTCATTGCACTGACACCATCCTTGGTATGGTTTAAAAGTTTCACCTTTATTCTTGCAAAGAGGGATGGAAACTTCCACACGAAGCCCTTTTCTTAGTATTTAGAATTGTTTGCTTCCAGACTTGATGGAAACTGAGTCACAGGGGAGGGATGTGCAACCGTGAGAGATCACAAACAGAACCGATGCGATTTCCACCCCGCCTCCCAGCCTATTCCAGGTGGGACTGGAGGCAGGTGCAGCTGAGACAGCAAGCTTGGGATTCATGGCTGTCAACATGGGGAGAATATTTACGTTTTATCAGGCCCTTGCACTCATCTCTGGAAATACCCTTCCCTGTTCCGTTGTGCAAAATAGCCTTTGGTGAACTTGGGTTGCCTTATCTCATGGCCGAAATGCTCAGTTATTCCAAGTCATTAGCAAGGATCTTGACAAACGTGCTGTGGGACTGTGGTGTATTTATCTGAACAGAAAGGCAGGGCCTGGTGCAACCTCTCCACTAGCCTCCAGAGTGACCGGGTGAAGAGGAAAAGGATGAGGGAAGCCACATACTGGCTATAAAAATGTGTGAGTAGGAATTCCTTTTCCTCTGGCTGTCCTTCCTTCAGCTGGCCTTGGAGAAGCTGATGTGCCCTTTCACTTCCTCTGCCTGTCTCAGATGCTGAGCTGAGATCCTGAAGAGCAGGTGTTCCCAAGCATGCTTGGAGAGCCACAGGTTTCTGCTGTTCTCCCTGAGTAGGATTAAAGTCAGTGGTGAAGAGATACAGGCTATTTTTGGGCACCCAAATGCATGGCAACCGGTCTTCTCCAACAGGCAGAGAGGAACAGTGTGCACACACCATGGTGGTGAAAGGGCACTGGGTTTGGGAGGGAAAGCACACACCCACCAGGATCCTGCTGGCCTTGCAGCAGAGGATGCTTTGCACCCAGACAGATCCGGTGCAAGGAGAGGTGTGGGGCAGGAGGGCAGTGGGAGGGAACCCTTGCTGCTGGCTGCAGTGGGGATGAGCCTGCAGGAGCCCCAGGGGCTGTGAGCACCCAAACCCTATGTGCCCCCCACCCTCTGCACTAGGGTAGCGGGAGGAAAACGTGAGGGTGTGAGAACCTCCTGTGAGTGGACGATGGCTTCCTCCCCTGATGTAGCTTTTTTTGCCTACACGTGCTCAAAGTGACAGAGATATGGGATGTTTCAGGTGCAGTTCTTGCTGCTCTGCTTTGGGGATTTTTTCCCCTCTCCTGTGAGGACTTTTGCTTTTTCTTTCACTCTGCTTTTTCCCTTCTTTGTTTGGATTTTCCCTCCTCTCCCCATGTGCTCGTTTTCCTCCTGATGTTTCAGCTGCTGTCCTAGCAATGAGTACAGATCCCCTGGTTGTTGTACTCTACAGTTCCTAGAACTACATTTATTTATATTTGTTCTTGGAACCAAGATGGTAAAAATAGCCTAAAGGCCATGGAAATAGTGAGGGAGGGGAGTATAATGCATTGTGTAATGCTTTCATGGATTGCCAAAAGGTGGAAACCCTGTTGATTGGAATTGACTTTTCCCATGTCTCAAAGCTAGCCTGCAGCTCACTAAGTTGATCTGGAGGCCTGGGAAAGGATATACTCCATTGAGTAGAACTGTCACCTTTTGCAAAGAAAAAAGAAATCTGGAAGGAAAAAAGGGAGAGAGAAAAGAAGATGATGAAAGTGGGTGGTGGGAAGAAGAATAAAGATTAATAAAGTGAAAGGGAGGAAAAAAACCCAGCAAAAAAAACCCACCCAAAAAAACCCCAAAAACCCAAACCACAAGAACTGTCAAAGAAAAAGCTGCATGTAATTTAGTGGCCTGACTTGGAATGTAATTGTATCATGTCTGGGGCAGGGGAGTGTAAACATCTCTAATTGCCCCATGATGAGGTTTCGCTCTGATCTCAGAAAATCCACTATTTATTTAATCTCCAAAACTGAGCTCCTGTGTCCTTCCCAGCCTGGCTTCTTAACAAGATGGGTTGTGACACTGAGCCCTAAGGGCTGGTGTCAGACTTCTGCACTCCATCGTGGAAGACCAACAACTTTTGAACGGGACAGCCAAACCCACAGGATGCAGATGGAATGTGTGTGAAAGGTGAAGTGAGGGGTGAAGAATGCCATCTTCTCCTGTGGATTGAGCTTTGCCATTGAGATTTGTGCAATGTACTTTGTGCTACTACTGCCTGGTTCTTTGGGGCAGTCTCTGCTGTGGGATCACATCTTAGGAGAAGCATAGATAATTCCCAAATGTGGGGCTATTCAGATCCCTGCCCCTTCTCCTGGCACAGAGAGATGAAGAATGATATAGGTGGTTTCTTGGCCCTGGGATGATGTGATGCTGATGGGTCTGCACCCCTTTTGCTCAGGGCTATCTAGGCTATAGCAGATTTGTCTGGGGGACAAATATTTGATGCAATATGAAGCTGCATCAAGCAGTGAGATAGCAGGCAGGGAGAACTATTGCTGCCGAAGCTTGTCCCCAGACCCTCTTTTATTTAGCAAGGGGCATGTGTCTGTAAGAAATCAAAACTTAGGTCATGCTTTTCTGCATAACTGTATCCTGGGAATGGTGCTGTTACACAGGACAGTGCCTGCTGGTGTCTGCAAATTGGCTGGTGTCACTGCCCCACTGCTTATAGTGTCCCAAAGGACTTTGAGGATTTTAAGTGTTTGACTGAAGCACTGGCAAAGGTTATCCAGGGTGTTGCAGTGAAGTTGTAACTTTGCAGAGTTCAGTCCGAGTAGCTATTGATCCAAATGTCTCATGCTGTCACCCAGACATGTATAAGCAGTAATACAGTGCCATGAGTGTACAGGCAGTGAATGTCCCTCTATACTACATAGTTTTCATTCTGTTTCCAAAATAGCTGTGACATTTGTGCTTCTAAACAGAGCTCCAACTGAAGATGCTCATGATTGTAATTTAGTTGTACTTCTATCTCTTTATCCTCTACTCCCCTTTCATCACCACTTCTGCCTCTGCTATTTCCCTGGCTTGCTGCCTTCCCACTCTTCCCCCTCCCTCTTTCTGTTCTCTTCTCTGCATCTATTTTTACTGCCTCTGCCTTCTTCCTCAGTCAACATCTTCCCTGGCTCTTTCTTCCCATGCTTCCTTCCCAGAATCAAAGAACATACTTTTTTACTCTGTGTATAGGATAAAATGTTTAAAATGCTGGTGTGACCCTGAGGTCTGTCCTCAAAGATTTAAGGGCATTTGATCAAGAGGTTACAGTTGCAGGCTTTGTATACAAACCCATCATCTTCCCGTCCTTAGCTGTGCTCAGCTCTTACAGCATGTGGAGCTGAAGTTCCAGGAAAACTTCAGGGTAGCTGGGAATTGTTTGCTGTAGAATAAATGCACTAACACACACTCTCATGCATCTGTCAGTGGGATAATTTAGATTTCTTTGACAAACTGGAGTCTTGCAGGACACTGACACGGTGGCAAATATTGATAAGCCATCTTCGAACAGAGAAATGAAAACATGGGTGAACACAGGGGAACCAAGGTCACTTTGACATTATCTATGCCAGGCAGTTGAACTGATTTTACGGAATGACTCTTTGCTTGTTTGACCAGCACTGTAACGGCGGGGAATGTTAGGAAGACTCCCATATGTCCGCCACTGTGACATTAGCACTGACCTCTCACAGCTGCTGGGCTTTCTGGCTTCTAGTCTGGCAGACTGTGATGCACATGCTGTGCATGACAAGAGCATAATGGATGAGATGAGTGAAATTTTGACAATCAGCTACTAGACCATGCTTTCTTTTGAGAAAGAAAGTAGCTCCAGAAGCAGTGTTGAAAGAGTGGACTGAATTGTCACTCATCCGAGTCTGGTGTAGATCCACCAATCAGCTAAGAAGTGGCCATGGCAATCGCACCAATGGGTTTCTGAAACGGGCAAAGTGCTGAGCACAGCAACATTGGTACGTGGCTTACAGGGCACTAACCCTCACAATTCAGAATTGAGCTAATACCCAACAGGGATAAAACCAACATTCTTTTACTGGGGTGAATCTTGAGAAACAGTGGAGGTTTAATATATCCTCGAGCAGAGCTGTGAGAGCAGCACACAGGCTTAGTATCAGGCTCTCTCCCCGTTTGTTTGTCTTTGTGGTGTTCCTCGCACAGACAATCTCCTCAGTTGCTGGGAGCTGCCAGTGTAAAACATCTCACCTTTGGCATCTCAGCATGACTGGCCCCCAGTTAGTCCTGTCAGGATAAAAGCGCTTCTCTTCTTTTGAAACCAGCCATCAGACAGTGCCCCACCTCCTCAGTCACAGACCTGAACCCAAAGGTGAGCTGAGCTTGATTACTGAAAAGCAGTATAACAAGGAGTCAAATAAAATTCCTTTGAAAGCATATTCTTATCCAAGCACAGCAGCACATCTACCTAGTAATGTGCATCTTTGCCAAGCTCACACCATAGCACCGGTCTTTCTGTCTGTTACAAAGTCCATGTCAGATAGCCTGTAGAGTCATCAAAAAGGGTCTAGACCTAACTGTTTTAGAAAGTGCACTTCATTTCAAAACCACAGACGCCCATGGTCAAAGCTGTAGGTAATCAGAGACGAGGGCTGCAGGAGGCATCTTCGATAGGTGGTGTCCTTGTGCTCCTTCTCACAAGAGAAGAGAGTGGCTGTTGACCTCCCGAACAAAGTGCAAAATACCTGCTATTGCACGTCAGATTTGATTCAGGGAGTTCTGCACAGGATGTGCTCACTTGCACATAAAATGCACACCAGTCCTGTCTTCCCTTCCCTTCTCCCCCCACTCAAACAAACAGCAGAACAGAAAAGTGAAATAACTTGTTTTCCATTCACTTTTGAGGAAGAAAAACTGGCCATTTCTCTTTTAAATATTTAGAAGACTGCGAAATTAAGCTGAACAAGGTCATATAAAAGTCTTTCTGAACAAGTAGATCCAACTTAAAAAAAAAATCCTGAATTTTGGACTGGCACAGTTCATGAGCATCTTTTTATTTACCGTATAGAAAGGAAAGACTCTTGCAAATTAAATCTGTACAGATGGAAAAGCAGGGTTTTGGAACAGTAATTAAACACTGCTGCAGTATTCACTCCTATTTGCAAAAGGAAAGACTTTATAGTTCTCTCTGAAACAACTTTCTTTCTGTCCTGCCATCCCGCAGAGAGGCTGCATCACTCACTGCTGCTTTTCGCAACAGCTTCTGCGCTCTTTCCTGTTTAACTCTCTGCTCTGTCCTCGCTCCTATTAATTTATCACAGCCTTGGTGCGGGCTGGCATTTGTGGCTCGTCTGTCCTGAAGGAGTTAACTGGGTTTATTACATAATCTGTTTAACATTCGGGATGAATAGGAAATGCACGCCCCTCCTCTCCTACAATATGTTTGCGCGCTTTAAGTCTCACTCCTCCCCGGCTGCGTGTAAGCCCCACGCCACTTGGCATGCCCTGAGCGCCCGCGTGTGTGCTTGGGCGGGCGCTTGCATGCCTGCCTCCAGCTTCATCCCGTCGCGGCTCCGCTCATGCCATCGGCATTGCACATCCACACGTCTCTGTGTGTGTGCCTGCACACGAGGGGAGAGGAGCGAGGGGAGGTGAGACCCTCACGCTCATAGGAAGTGCCAGCAGTTGCTGCAAAGTGTGAAAGACAACTCTGCCATCTCTTGGACTGCTCTGAGTGGATACATAATGCCATCTTTTGATGAGGTTTTGAAGGAAGCCGGGGAATTTGGAAGATTTCAAAAGAGGGTTTTTTTCCTCCTGTGCCAGACAGGCATAACTTTTTCTTTCCTGTTCACTAGTGTGGTTTTCCTTGGGCAGGCACCGAGCAACTACTGGTGCAGGATCCCTGGGGCACCCGAGTTAAGCAAAAGATGTGGCTGGACGCTGGAAGAGGAACACAACTTCACGGTAATGCCCCTGCGCCTGGGGAACGGGTCGTCCCGTGGAGACTGCGAGAGGCTAGACGTCATGTGGGACGCCTCCGTCAGCTGCACCAGCCCGCTTGCCAGCTACGGCAATCACAGCGTGGGCAATCTGCCGCTCACGGTATGCCACGATAACTGGGTGTATAAACAGCCCCACTCATCCATCGTCAGTGAGGTAAGGAAAATCCCTGCCCTCTAATCAGCAACTTCCATCCCAGTGCGGGATTGTGTCAGTAAAATGGGATTGCTGCCCCAAGGGTTGTTGCTTTGGTGGCTGGTTTTCCTCCTTGGATTTGTTTCATTACGAGTCACAAGCAAATTAGGACAATATGTATGATCAAGTGTCAGCATCGAACTTTTAGGGAAAGGTGAGCTGCTCTGTAGGGTGGCTCTCCAAAGCCACGCAAAGCCTAACACCCCACACAGAGGTCGCTCTGTCGCAGAAGGATTGTCAGATTAAAATAAAGAGTTAAGTCCTTGCAGCTGAGGCCAGCAACTTTGGTGGTATAAACCCCAAGGGTACCTGATACCGCTGGGTGATTCAGATCACAGTATATTATCTGTTTGCTGTGTTTCCAGGACTGAACATTAAAGTCTGTAGGTAATAAAAAAAACCAGTGGCAGACTGCCCTTTTGAGATCTGACAGGACTCAGCAGAAATAATTGTACTTACTAAAGAAAAAACAAACACACATTTTCACTCAAACCTATCATTAAGCTTTTCCTGAAATGTCAATCAGAGAACTGCGGACTGTTACCAGTAGTGGCAAGTGCTGGCAAATGTAGTGGCTTTTTAATGAGGCTGCGAAAGGCCATGTAAGCTGCTTTCCTAGGAGATCCTCTGTGCAATCTGTAACCATGCCATGGATGTGATGTGTTCTGGCTCTAGCACACAGGCTGCACACTAGGAGTGTGCATTTTAAGGTCATCCTGACAGTAATTGTCACCAATGCAGTGATGAAAAACGAAGTGTGCTTAGAGGGGTTGGCTAGGAAATCATCAAGGGACACCACAAAACGTGTCAGCACAGCTGTGGGCTCTGACTCCTGCCTGCCTCATGAGCCATCCGCTGTGATTTTTAACCAGGTGCTTGTACTGGAGCTGTGTCCTCCAAAGCACGGAGCAGGGCACAGCAGGCAAAGCCCTGAGCAAACACTGAACTGAAAAGTGGTGCCTGTCTTGACCTTCCAATTCACTGTCCTTCCCCCATCCAGATGGGATCACTGTATCTGCTTCCAGGCTTCAGGCTCTTCAGAGCAGCAACTTTGTGCCATGAGCACTGACCTGAGCAGCTACAGCCAGGATCTATGGCTAGGAGAAGATAAATCAGAACACCTGACTGGCCCTAGAGCAAAGCTTCAAACTGGCTTTTGTGCGCAATTGCCGAAATCACGGCTGCTCGGAGGGCTGCAAGTGACACACAGAGAGCTGGTGGGAAACTTTAGTCACTGGGAATGACATATCTTTGCCCATGCTGGCAGTGGCAGCCTGGGCTGGGTGGGCAGGAGGGTGAATGCTGCCCAGGAGCCTCAACCTGACTCTGGATGGGACTGTGAGAGGTTGCTGTGGTGGGAAGGTTGTACTGATGTCTCTGAGGTACCTCTGTCGGGCAACTGCGAGGGGTTAGGTCATGGTGTCTTTTACCTGGGAAATCTGTTCTAGCTGTTCCCCTCAGGGCTTAAAAATAAAAATAGATTCCTTTTCTTTTGTTGTTCTTTTTTTTTCCCCTTTCCCTTTAGCCTTGCTATAGGTGAAAGCATGTAAGTTGTGTCTGTAAGACTGTGCTCAGAGTCCATTTATGGCAGCAGTTTGTGTAAGCCACCGTGATTTTCCAGCAGTACTTCGCCACTGGGTACAGCTAAGAGAAAATGAAACTGGTGTTTGTGTTGCAGCAAAAAATGGGAGTGAAAGGTTCAGTGCTCTCTGGCAAACATCTTGTCCACCTGCACCACCTTCTCCCCTTCTCCTGGGGAGACCCTCCCGGGCCAGGGGAGGGAGTAGGGATGATGGGATACTTGTAGAAACACTCCCCACCTGTGCTCCCAAAGGCACACGCTGGGAAAGCCAGGGACTAACAGTCTGCCAGTAGCAACAGGCTGGGACGGTTTGTCCCCTGTGCCAGGGCAGCAGGTCCCATCACCAGTATCACTGCTGCTCCTAGGGGGACTCTTGCTGGCCAGGGGCACCTCTGCCAAAGGGCGTTTGGCTGTGACCTCTGGCACTTGCGTCCTGTTCCCAGCTTTGCAATATTTGCAGGATAAATCACATCCCATGAGGCCCAGTTTCTTCATCTAAAAAGGAAGCTTGCGTGTCCTGGCTCAATTTCTTTGAGATCAGCTATTAAAATGAGCTTGATACCTATTAATTTGTTGCACATCCTGCAAAGATAATTAAATCCCGGACTTAATTTGGTCTCCTTTTGCTCATCTGAGTTTCTGACAAATCATGACTCAATTTAAGCAGATCTGTGCTCTGTTTAATCAGATCACCACGGATGTCTTTTCTCATGAGTCTACTTGTAAACGCTTCATTTTGTCCATGTGTGCAGAAGTGTTTCTGTGTAGTTCTTAATCAGAAATTTTAAGATTTCTGGCACTTAATGTCTGGCTGAACAACAGTGGAAGTGGCCAGGGAGACAAAGTTAAAAGGATGAGCTACATGACAATATGAAGGATGTGTGTTCAGGGAGAAAGAGACGTGGTCAGGATACTGACGGAATTCTTCCAGGCCTACGGCAAGCACAGATCTGGTGCGGATTTGCAGTGTGGCAGGGGAGGCAGAGTGCGAATGCAGGCACGTAAGGCCTTTGCTTGGAAAAGATGTCCTATCACAGAGCAGGTCTGGCAGCCAAACCGCAGACTATTGCAATCAGCTCTGAGCACCCTGAAGAAGCTAAATCATATAGCTGAGGAGCTGATTCATGAGGAGTTGTGAAATGAATGGTATTTCAGTACCTGACTTCATTGCTCTGATCTGTGCGTGACTGGAGCATGCTGCTTGCTGGCTGCTCTCTCATCTTACGTAGTTGTCTTCTGCAAAGACGTTCACAGTAACATCAGTTGAAGGAAGAGGGGGATATGGACTGATAAAAAGCACCCACTGCTTTGTAATAGTTCCTGAAATGCTGCTCTATCACCTGCTGCTGCAGGACTCCTGACTCTTGGTGCTGGGTTACAGTGGGGTGCTGGGAGAACGTACCAGGGCTTTCCTCCTCCAGGATTTGAGAAGAGCAAAATCTATTAAGAAATTGTCACAGGATAAACACATGGCAAAGCCAGTGGGCTTGGTCTAGTGACAGATGGCAGAGCACTGCTAAAGGTTTCCTTTTAAAATCTTCTTTTGATGTCTAACAAGCTCTGAGAGGAGGTCTCTATTTTGCAATGACATGCTTAAGTTGCTCCATTGCTTTAGGTCAGGCATTTCCATGAGGGTAATCCAGATCAGAAGAGTTGTCCTCCACTGGTGCTGCACATGCAGCCCAGAGCCATGGTGCCTGAATTAGAGTTGAGTAAACTGGAGCTGGGATGATGTAAAGGATTTGACATATCAGCAAAGTCCTTCGCTATGCGTAACATTTGGCAGGGACTCCTCCGACGCAATGGTGTCGCAGGTGGTGGATCTGTGCAGAGGACCTTGACCTAGTGCAATCTGCTCCTGTTTGTTTGAGCGGGTTTTGCTCCCTGTGAAACTGGAAGACATGGCTGTGTCAGTGGAGGGACTAGAATTCAGTAGCTTCTCAGATTTTGCTTGGAGAGGGAGGCTGAGGGGGTAATTATCAAGCTAAATCCATTCCTGGCTTGTGCCAGCTGATGCCATCTGAAATGATGCTGGTCATAGCAGGTGGCTGGTGCTGCTTGGGGTGGGGGAGACGGCTGGTGACAGCAGTGCCTTTTACAGGGGGAAGAGGGCAGGAAAGGACAGTGTTTCTGTGCAGCTGATAGAGAAGGAGGAAGAGCAGGGGTAGTGGACCTGGAGGGCCACAGCCTCATGTTCTGGCCCAGGAGCCTGGAAGGGAGCCCAGGTCACCCCCTGCACCCCATAACATTTGAAGTAGGAAGCGTGTTGCCTGCCATCTCCTGCCAGGTGAGCCTTGTGGGATGCACAAACCCAGGACATACGGAACCCAGTAAATCTAATTCCCCCAGGAAACTGTGCTGAAGACGGACTCACTGACCTGTAATACTTCTGGGCTTTGGCGCTCTGTACTTTGTTCCCAGCGGAGGGAGCCCAGCGCCCTGCGGCAGGGCGGCTGGTGATGGTTTGAGGAGCAGTGGCCGGTGATGGTTTGAGGAGCAGTGGCCGGTGATGGTTTGAGGAGCGGTGGACGGTGATGGTGTGCGGGGCGGTGGTGTGCGGGGCGGTGGGATCCTCTTCGGTCACTTTGGGCGCGAGTGACTCCCAGAGGCACGTGCACGAATTACAGCCCCGTCTGCAGGCAGAATGGCCGGTGGGGTGGATGGAAGGCAGAGGGAAGTCTACCCGGTCAGCGGCACAGTCGGCATCTTTTAGGCTCGTTAGCAGTCTTTGCTGGCCGGAGTTCAGCAGAAGGGACAGATGCCAATATGCCCTGTCTGCGGCAAGTCTCCACGACGTCGATTATGTCATTTAGAGATCTGGTAACAGTTTATTGCCGTAGTGTGAGGTGGACAAATGATCATCTGAGTATCTCCTATTACACCTGCCGGCAATAAATCTTCTTACTCCTCTGCTTGCCAGCACTCTCAGAAAATAACAGTCCCAGCATCTGAGGAGAAACCTGTAAACAAAACTATAATGTCCCATAGTTTTCACAGACCCTCAGAGCAGGAGATAACATAGCAGTCAAGCTCAAGGTGCAGAAAGCACAGCTGGTCCTTTTGCTGTCCTCCTCCGAGGCAATAAACAATGTAATTCACCCTCAAAGTGTTGATCTGGTGTCATTATTGTCACTGGCATGGCAGTACCCTGTATTATTTCCACTGTCATGGCAGGATTAATATTAAGGAGCTGAGGGAAAGGGAAAAAAGGCAGAGGAGCAGAGCGAGAAGCAACTGCTGAATTTTTTATGAAGCTCTAAGTAAGCTTTCCCCATATCAGAGGGGCTGGAGCAGCTCCTTGCATGGATTACACCAGTGAGGCTACGTTTCTGACACTGCCATCAAGCAAGCCGGTACTGGCAGAGGGTTCGGGCCTTGTTTTTTCTTATTGTTTTTAGGACAGCTGCTATTACCCCCTTTGGGAGACAGTAAGTTTCTCCTCCTCCCTGTTGCTTTGGCATGGGTAGACATGAGAAAAAAGGACAGAACAGGTCTTCTGCCCTAGGAAGTTCAGTGTCCAGGTGACTTGAGTGTCAGGGACAGGACGGTACCAGCTGAGCCTTTGGCTACGCACAGGAGAGAAACCTCCAAAGCTTTCAAAGCTAAACTGGTCCTCAGGCCTCGAGCCACAGTGCCCTGGGAGCAGGGTAAATGCTGATTCCATTTGTCCTGTTAAGTGCTCAGCTTGAAACAAGACATGGAGAAGGACAGTGTACTTGCTTAGTCACTTAGCACTCTGACAGAAGCCTTGACAGAAAGAGAAAATAAAGGTGATTTCTGCCTTTCCACTGCATGCACTTGCAAGGTGTTTTGATGCAGTAACCCTGTGTGAAAGATGGCGGTTTAACAGCCCACGAGTGAAGGGAGATGGAAAAGAGCTGCAACAAATAAAGAACATGCAGCAACATGGTTTCCTTAAACAATGAATATTGCTCTAAAACGTTTGTCACTGGGAGTCTCAGGGTAAACTAGCCTCTGGCTGCTCATATGAATGAAACTTAAAACGTGTGTGTGGGGTCTGCTGCTGTAATTGGACTGAGGAATCACTGTAGATCTCTTAATTGACCAAAGAGTTTCATCCATCATTTTGAAATTTAATTGTAACAGGCAGTAAAGGGCTTCCAAGCTCCTACTCAAAGTTGCTATATTTTGAAGAGCTTGTAATGACGTCGTTTAAATCAATGCTTTTCTACAGGGACAGGTGTGCTGAAGTAATCTGAGACTTTCTCAGTGCATAAAGGCCTCTCAAGTACCAGGAATTACAAATCTGTCTTTAGTCTGTATATCAAACTGAAAAAGAACATGTTTGCCCTCTCCCAAAGCTATGAAGAAATGAGAAATTGTCACAACCCTGGTGTTTCCCAGTCATTAGTCATGTACGAACATTTCTCCTGTTCCCATCTCAGCCAGTTCCCGCTCCTTCCCACAGAGATTACTCCACCCATGAACTACAGGAGCCCAGTGTGAAACCTCTCTCTTCTCCCAGGGACATCTCTCTCAGGTGGTTTGCTGGCACTGTAGAGATCAGCAAAGTGCACTAGTGCAGTTCCTTCCAGACACACACTGCTAGCAAGGGACATGGGAGAATGTCGTATAGGAGGACCACTGGCTAGCTGGAAACAGGCTGAAATCCTGGGTAAACAGATGCAGATGCTTTTCCTCCAAGTGATACAGATGTAACTCTCAGGCACAACCAAACCAGGCCACAGCTGAAGTGGTGATGTGGGTCTGACAGACCCCCTCGATCAAAACCAATCTCTGCAGGATTTTCAGTTCTCTTTTAAAGGTTACATTCCCCTCTAAAGGTTATGTTTGCAAATGAAAAGCAAGACATTAGCAGGGTGATGACTTAAATGCTAGGTGCTATGTCAAGCAAACAGTCAAGCAAACAGAAAAGGTCTGAGAACGCTTATCTGTACCAGTAGTTATTTAAATACTTGGAAAATGACAAAGCGCAGGACTAACTTAGATGACTACAGTTAAGGTATTGTCACTGATGTCTTCAGAAAGAGTTTATAGTTCCTTAAGAGTTTTTCTGTATGTTCGTATTTCCCATAATATTTAAAATATTTGACTACATTGTTAGCCAAGAGCTAGTTTCAGCTGCCACCTAAATCATCTGAAATTGCTGTTCAGATGAAAGAGTCCTCTGCAGTAAAGATATTTTTCCCTTTCTCTTTCTGGCACACGCTGGTTGTCCTAGTCTCATTCATGACATCTTATTCATTGCCTGTTTACAGTAAAGAGGGATCAAATTATTAAAAAAACCCACAACCCTTTGAAAAAGGATCAAAAGTATAAACCCTGAAGGCCTGTGCCTGCAGTGGGTGGTGGGGCAGGCTGGCTGCTTGCCACCACCCTCGGAGCTTTGCAGCTTTCACTCTGCTCCTCCAAGGGCAGGTGCCCTTCCTGGGAGGACATCTCCACAGCGCGCTGAGGGTGCCGGGCTGTCCCGCAACAGAGCGGGCAGCACACCTCTCCTTCTGAGAGGCAGCCACCTGACTGGCACTGCCAACAATCCCTTTGCTGTCACTTGGGCTGCCAGGGTAGCCTCCTGGAATACCTGATGTGTCGTCTGGGAGAGAGTTGTAATCCCAATGCAGTTTATAGGTGTTAGAAATCTGGGGCTTGATCTCTGAAATCAACAACTGAAATTAGGATTTTAAGTGATCTACTACAATATTTTTATTCTTAGATTTTATGTCAGTGTAAGCATCATCTCATTTTGACATTGCTTTAATGGTTTTGTTATTACATGCACCTTTATTCTCTCACCAGGATAAATCAATGAGAGAAAATAAAAATTAATGTTCTTACTTCCTTCCCCATTCTCTCCTTGGCTATTTTGGCTTATGAGGGGGAGTCCTCTCTCATGGCCCTCTTCTTCAGGAGCAAGTGCCAGAATACGTTTTGCTTTCTGGCTCAGGCAATTCTGTGAAGGGCTCCTGAACCTGACCCTGTACGAAGACCTCCCTGCTTATCTACCAGCCTGGTATTTCTCTCCAAGGTCTTAATCTTTCAAGGATCTGAGACACTTGTGAAGTGCTGAGTGATCTTAACCTTCACTGGGAGACGACTCATGCTGCAGACCACATGCTCAGACCTCTCTTGTAATGGAGAGGTGTGAGGGCTCCTCTCTTCCCTCTGAGGAATGGTGCTCCCAGAGATACATCACAAGCATGTGCTGGAAGCAGAATATAATGATGTGAAGGTTCATGTCAGAGCTAGAGCACAGATACAGGTTGAGGCTGGCCTCTGTCATGCTCCATTGCTGTAAACAATTTTTGAAAAAGACCTGACACCAGGAGGAATATGAGCAGGGCAATGCCCTCAGTCTGGTAAGAGCGGAGGGCAGTTAAAAACCCCACCAGAGCTGAGACTCTGGAAGGCCAATGATGCCCAGGGATGCTGTGGAGCCTCCAGCCTGGGAGATGTTGAAAGCCCTACTGGACAAGGCCTGAAGCAAAGCAGCTTTGATGTGAATTTGGATGTAAGCTTAAAGTGGGTCCCTCTGTGAGTGGGGGTCTGGATCAGAGGGATCCAGAGGCTCCTTCCTACCTAAAGTATCTAATTATTCCAGGAGATGTGGGCAAGAACTGGAGTAACCCTAAGCAACAGCTCACTCTGTATTTGCAAGCATTGAGCGAAATCATTGGAGCAGCTCCCTAATGCTGATTTTTCACCTAGGCTGTGCTCAGCCCCCAGCATCTCCCACAAGAAGGGGGGTTTATAGCATGGAACAGCCTATGGTCAGCACAGCCCCGCTTGGAGAGCCCAGAAAGGCATTTGGGAAAGGTCAGCACACCACAGCCAGCACTGCAGCCACCAGTAGGAGACAGCATGATACAACCGAGCATTTTGTAAAACAGCCTGTGGTGTTGGGCCCTGAGCAATCGCTAGAGCTGTCACCCACATGGCAGGGCGTGGGGGTTCTCCTGCTGGCACTGCTCTGACCAAAACCCACCAGGAAGGGTGCAGCTATGTGGTGAGACAGGCAATGAGGGTGAAAGACCTGTGCTGTGCTTTGGGGCCCCAGGATGCTGCGTGGTGCGAAAGCTCAGCTGAGCAGTGGTGATCAACACCTTGACTGTATCACCCGCCCCTGAAATGCAGGCCAACTGGCCAGAGGAGCCATGCCAATGACCCCCCACCCAGGCAATGTATAAACCTCTGCTTGCATATGCAAGTCCAGCAGTTGTTCAGATGATCCCCTTGGTGCATCCATGGCAGGGCCAGTGTGTCCAGCATGGGCCCTGGCTGGGAGACCCTCACCAGACACATGGCTTGTGATGTGTCTAGCTCAGTACAGCCCTGGTTAAGTCAGGGAAACTTCCATGAGCTCAAGTGGAGCCACTCTTCCTGCTTGCCCTTTCTGCCTATCTCTGTGTGATTATTTCCTTTTCTGTTACGCATCACAATTTTGAAGCTGATATTTTCTTGTAGCTGGTTTTTAGCTTTTTGGTAATCTGCCCTGCATAGATGGCTTCAGATGCTCTTCTGAGAGCTCTAACCTCTGCTGTCAGAAAAGTCAATTGCATTGCTTTGCAAAATCTTATTTTAACAGTCATTCACATGAAAAACCTTGCTTTCCAAAGCTGCGTCTTTTGACCCTATTTGTCAGGGGTTGTCATAGTTCCAAGAAGCAAGATGTTAAGCATTGTTTGAAATCTGAAAGTGCTGCTCCATGTTTAGGCTATTTTAGGAAAATATTACAATAACCCTTGAATATGACAGCTGAGAAAAGGTTTTATTCATTTTGGAGGAAGCTGAGGTTTCTGCAGATCTTGCTCAGGATTTGCAGACGTGGAAGCCAGATGATGATGGCCTGGCTTGTCTGAAAGATGGCCAGTCATTCTCCCCAGAGTATTACTCTGGGTTTTTGGGTCCAGATTCAGGCTCAGTGAAGTCCAAGTCTGGGTGCCCTCTGTATCTCCTGCCAAAGTACCTATGAAATCCCAGGCCCAGGCAATTCTTGCTGGGCAGTACAGCAGGCAAGTGGGCTCAGGTGGAATTTGGGCTTGCT
Organism: Eurypyga helias; assembly: GCF_000690775.1. NCBI lineage: Eukaryota > Metazoa > Chordata > Aves > Eurypygiformes > Eurypygidae > Eurypyga > Eurypyga helias. Next base: position 29,820 of record NW_010233909.1, read on the forward strand.
GCACTAATTGTCAGTGTCTGGAGAACTGTGAGTGGCAGAAGGAGCTCTTAACCTTCTCCCTCACCCATCCTGTGTCAACCCTGTCCAAGCACAGCGTTTGAGCACTGGTGGTGTGTATGCCTGCTGGTGAGCAGGAACGTGACACTGTGTGCTTCAGCAACCAGCAACTTGTTAGCGATAAAAAGATTTCTTACAGCTCATGCCTGAAAGCAAAAGGGTCTCTCTAGGGCAAAAGGCAGCAGCTGATATTGTCTGTGGCTTCCTTTGGTCCCGAAGCCACATTATTACTAAGGTTACTTCCCGTATGGACCAAAGCATCCCAGATGCCATAAGGTCTGCAGAACTTGGCAGGTGGGGATTGGTATTTCTTTATCCTCAAATAACCTCTAAATTAATTTCCAATGACGTGCTGTCTCAATAACTACCTTAATTTTAGTTTCATTTCAATTTTAATTCCAAGTCTCTTTGTCTTCCTCTCATCCACTTCCCTCTTCCCTTCACCCCTGCAGGTCCCTTCATCCCCACTCCTGTTAAAGAATTCTTCAGATATGCATCAATGTAACGTCATGTTAGGGAGTTATGGCTACTGCAGTACAAAGAATAGAAAAGTCTGTGAAAGCTACACTGAGAAAATACATATTCAGTGTGCCTGAAATTGATCTGAGATCTGTTTTCAGATTCCTCACAGACCACATGTTTTTGCTTCTTTCTTGAAAGCACTAAGAAAAAGAATGAAACCATTTCTATAAGCTGTTGTTTTCATTGGCTATAGCTGCACACCCTTGCTCTGAACTAAACAGTCATGGCTTTGCCTCGGCAACATACTTAACAGTGTTGTGTTTGGTTTGCAAAAGAGCAATTTGCTTTCCATATCTGGACAATTGATGAATGAAACAGCATCCTTTTGGCAAGGAGGATCTCCTCCTTTCTATTCACAATAGCTTGGAGAGTGCTTGCTATGGTTGCGCTTCCCTGGCCCACTGATGCTTGCTGTTGAACAAGCACATTTGAACTCCCCTTCCTCTTCCCGTCTGACCCTATGAAATTTCTGTACTCTTTTGCCCTGAGGATGATGAATGACCCACCTGGGGTGTTTATGCCTCTCCCTTCTTCCCACAGTATAACCTTGTGTGCAGCAATGCCTGGATGCTCGATCTCTCACAAGCTATCCTCAATCTGGGGTTTCTTGCCGGTGCATTCATCCTGGGCTACGCTGCAGACAGGTACTGTATAAATACTGCTGTTTCTTGATTTTTTCCAGAGGTGAAATCACTTGTAGTGTCACCCGCAAAAATCATGCGTCAACAATTTGGAGGTTTAATTCACTCTGGATAAACATCCTCAGCCTGAGTTCACAAAACCCAGCCAGTGTAATCTTCACTTCCTTTTGGGCTAGAAACTTCATGCAGTCATACTTACTGATCTTGTTTGGATGTTAAAGTGTGATGAAAAGAGCTTTTCTTGCGGTTTTTGATGTTTTCTGTGCACATCTGGACCCAGGAAGGACAGACAGACACAGAAATTAAAAGGAAGCATTCAGAGGAGTTCTATGCATGGGTGTTTACTGGAGGATGTTTAATAGGCATCATTGATGAAGACAGCAGCTACTTGAGGAAAGAAGGAAGGGAGTCATTACGGTAACTCTCTCCATTCACAGGCTGGACTCACATACTTACCACCGAGGTCATAGCTCCCTCCAGCCAGTCCTCAACTGTATTAGAGCTGGATGAATACCAAGGAAAAGATGTGCGTGATATCCAGGCTTGAGCAGACATCCTGCTGTGGAGTGGGGAGCTCCCATAAACTCTACCTTACCCTTAGAGTAAAGTAGGGAGCCTGATTTGTGCTTTGTGCTGTTAATTAACAGTAGTCAACCTACACATTGGCTGAGAGCCCCACTGACAATTTCAATGGTAGAGCATATTTCTGCGGTTCATAAAATACTTGATTTCTGCCTGTTTTATTTTCTGTTGATATCTGTAATAACAGTAATATTAACTTATAGTATGATTTCTTTGTAGGCAGGAATACTTACAGAATTATCTGGAATGTCATCTCAGAAAAGAAATTTTAAGCTAGCAAACAAAAGAACTTTCAAGGAAAACCTCATCTTTCAGGGATATATTAATAGGGGAAAAGTAAGGTGGAAAAGATGTCATGGCACTGGCCAACTTAAAATATCTTTGCTGTGTCTGGCTGGACAGCTGTGATACTAGCACCTTAAGACTGTGTAAGAGTAGAGATATTACAGTTAATTATTAAAGTAAAATAATATGCTTAGGAGTACTCATACACTAAGCCTAATGTAACTACTGTACAGCTATGAATGTTGTACGCTCATAGCACTGGGGGATAGTGCTGCAGCCAGACCAGTGGACTCTGGCTCCTTGACTGCACTGAAAAGAGCGGACCTGGTTGAAAATGCCCTGATTTTTGTCCCGTACAAATTCTTCTCATGAAATCTTTTGAACAAAATGAACAAACAAATATTCTCTCAAAGAGTTTTTGGTAAAATACACAGCTACATGTGTTTTTACAGTTTCTTCTTAAAACAGCAACAATAACAATGGAGAAGAGATCAAAATGGAAATTCTAGTTGTGTTCCAAGGACATAGTTGTGTTCCAAGGACATGTGTTGCCATGAAACTACAGGGAGGTTTTGTTGGTGGTTTTTTTTTTTGGAATTGCAGCTTACCTTGGGCATACCTATTAATAACTATGGGTTTTGCTGGAAAATGAGACTGATGAATACATTAGGCAATACTTGGAAAATAAGTGGTCTAAGCCTAAACACATCAGAAAAAATCACATAAAGTAGTTAAAGAAGAAATTACCTACTTTCACAGAGCTGACTGTAATTAGCATTAGGAGACTAATTTGTGAAAACTGAAATCCCCAACAAAAGTTGCCCTTATTTCAACTGTATCAAGAATTTGAAATGTAACATCTGGGTCATAGCTTAGATACAAAAAGACAAACTGTTTTCCAAAATAAAAGGAGCCTTGTGAGGATGTCATCAGTTTTAAATCAGTGACATAAGAGCAGTGATAATTACCACAAGGTAAAGTCCCATATCCCAAGGGCCAACCCTATGAAGTTTCAGGCAGCCTCCCTTTGGAACAAGGCTAGTCTCAAAAAGGCCCATTCAGATCTAGCATTGAAATGAGATGACAGGAAAGAAAATAATCTTTGTGTCTTTTCATGATTTTGACTTTCTTTTCCTTTTTCAACAGATATGGCAGAATCCTCATCTACCTGCTCTCCTGTCTCGGGGTTGGGATATGTGGTATTATAGTGGCATTCGCACCAAACTTTACTGTATTTTTGATCTTCCGTTTTCTCCAAGGGGTGTTTAGCAAGGGAACCTGGATGACATGCTACGTGATCGGTGAGAGCGGTTATCTTCTTTCTTTTCTGGTTAGGAAAAGTGAGGGACTTTTGGATGACAAGGAGTCTGATTACATCTGCTCCTGATAATACTTTTTCCGGGGAACAAAGCACTGGCCCTGGGCTCAGCAGGCAATGAATAACTGAAGTGCATCCTAGTTAATGCACTTGTCCTCCAAGACAAAGTGCCTGCATGCAGATTTTAACTTGGCATCATCCACAGTCTGGGCTCATGACTGAACTGAATGTTTGGAGAAGCAGTCACTGGCCTTTGTCCAGACCATGCTAGGGACTTTATAGCAGCCAAACAGTATAATGTTTCTTTACCTGGCAATGTCTGCTACTTTACTGGTAGAGGGGTGGTCTCTGATAAAGGCAGCAAGTGCAAACTCTTTCTGATATCCAGGACTGGTGTAGAATGGAAATGAGCGTAAGTGTACATGCCTACCTGACCTCATAGGATCCCATGGAGAAGAGAGGGAAGAAGTAATGCATGAGGGCAGGCTAACAAGAGTGAAATGTTTTGCAGAAGTGTCCAGGCTCTTCTTTCGTACTGGTCACTGTACTACTCACATATGCCTGTGAGCAGCTGCCCATAGGCAATTTGGTAGCAATACAACACTTTCTGTTGATGTTAATATGAGGACTTTTATGGCTGTCTCATCTAGGGACTCCATTGGAAAGGGAGTAAAGTAAATAATTAAGAGGTGTAGGAGTGAAATGTGTATATATAAAGGTTTTGTTATTACATAGAAAATCACCAAGATGATCAAAATGTATAGAGCAAGTCCCATATAAGCTGGATACACAAACAAGGACATGTCTAACTTCAGCATAGTTTGAACATCATCCCCAGATGCTCAGAGGAGTTAACTGTTCTTCCTCACAGGGAGGTCTGACACTTGGATGGCTGCTCTTCATTCTTTAGTTGGGAGGCTTTGCTTAGTGCCAGGCTGGACACCAGGGTCCATATTAGGTTATTTTTTCCTGAAAAGGGAAAAGGAAGGGAAGCTTTTTTAATAAATAACATCAAAACAGCATGGGATCCAGATATTTGATAGGTTATAGTCATGGCCCAGTGATTAAGCTCCTCGCATAGCAAGCTTACTTTTTGTGAGAAAAGGGTATTGTTGTGGCATCTTGAATGACTGCCAGGCTCAGAAAGGGAAAGTCATCTCTAGAGCATGAACTAGCATGACACTGAGGAAAGCATCCTACCAGAGATGAGGCTTAAAAAGATTGAATCTTAAAAAGATTTGCTTAAAAAGAAAATCGGTAGTCTCTGTGATAATCTAACACACAGTGATAACATCATTATGTAGTGCAAAAATTTGTCCCATCACTGTCGTCAGTGAGGCCTGTGACAATCTTTTAAAATCCCTGGTGGAATTCGGATGAGTGAGGGCAGAATTGCAACCAGATGTAAACAGTTACAGTGGGACCTGGGAACACTATGGTGAGGTATGTGCAAACATACCTGACAGCCCTCTCAGCTTCTAAAACCCAGAAACACCTAAGTTTTCTGGGCCAAGTTACACTGCTGAGCAGCTCAGGTATGAGATACCACATCCTGAGGGATGATGTATTACTGCAAGCCCTAAGCATGGTGCTTAATTCTTGGAGAGAGTGATTCCATCTAAATCCCTTCAGGGATCCAGTCTTATGTCCCAGGATCACGCAGAGTATTTACCAGCATAACATCTTTTAAGAAGCATATACAGATCATTGGTTTGGTTGAACCAAGAGGCTGTTTGCCATGAATAGATCTCCTAAGCTACTGGTCTGTGCTTCAGAACCACAACAGGCTGACCAAGAACCTCTCTTGGCTTTTACACATAACTCAGCTCTGTGCAGGTCAGTGCTGAGAAGTTACCTTTCAGCAGTAGAGTTGCTCCTGAGCCATGCAGGCATGATGAATAGACAGTAATAATAGTAATGGTGTCATATGTCTCTGCATTGCAAAGTGAAACAAATCACTGTTACTTGTAAAATTGTGTCTCCTTTGGTGAAATGAAATGAAATGAAATGAAATGAAATGAAATGAAATGAAATTCTGTGTATTATAAATGGAGGTAAAACACTCTGATTTTACTCTGAAGGCCAGGTAGTGGTGACATTTTTGAAACAAACAAAAGATACTTATTCATGCATTGCTCATCTCAACTGTGGATCTCATGGCCATGGTATATTGCCTGAAATATGGGCTTACATGGGTTTCAGAAGTGATTAGACACATTCACAAAATAAAAAATCCACCAAAAGATTAAAAAACCCAACAAAGGCTATATTTGTTCTAGTAAATAAAATAAACTGTGGACCATACCTTAGGAACCAGCATGGTATGGCTAACTCTTCCCTACAGATGCCTTGTCCATATTACCTGCTAGGAGCAGCCCCTGCCTGGAGGACCCTCTAGTCTGGGGCATGGGCCAAAACTGTGCCAGGGATAGTGCTAATAATTTACCACTAAGCATGATCATGATACAGTCTCAAACCCATGTTTTAGCCCTACTTAATTCATTAGTAAACATGCAGTCAGAAACCCCTCTAGCTGAAGAATGGTGAGTGAATTGATGAGGAGGTGTCACCTGTGTTTGCCCTGGACCGCTTTGGTGGCATGCTTGCACTGCTGAAGGCAAGATGCTGGGCTAGACATGATACAGTATTATCCTTCCTTATGTTCCACCACTAATATTTTTCTTGTTTCTGTGTTGTTTATTTTGGCTTTTGCTCTGCTCAGTGACAGAGATTGTTGGTTCTGACCAGCGGATCGTTGGAATCGTGATTCAGATGTTCTTCACCCTGGGAATTATGATTCTCCCTGGAATTGCATACTTGATTCCCACCTGGCAAGGGATCCAGCTGGCCATTTCACTGCCCAACTTCCTCTTCCTGCTCTACTACTGGTAACGTTGCAGTCATTGCTATTTGAGCACCCTAAGACTCCTGCTGTGGTCCCAAGTCTCCAGTGTGCAAGATGTTGTAGGTTAGGAAGAAGATATTTGCATATTGTTGATTTTGGCATTTTAAATATTTTTTTTGTGAATCACAAACATAGATTACTCTCCTTTTTCTGCCCAGGGTTTGCCTCTCTTTTCAGCCACAGCTGGTCCTTCACGGAACCCAGCTCTGCTCCTGTTTAGCCCAGGGCTGGATGTTTATCTGGTTAATTTGACCAAAGTTTGCTTTTCCCATCAGCCATGGGACTTCAACTTTACCTCTAATTGCATACTCAGTTCAGGCCTGAACTTACCCTACAGGTCCCATGAGTTGGGCAACACAGCCAATGAGAAAGTAGAGCACTGTACTGTGATAACTCTCAGTCCCAGTGGAGTACAGCCATCCTGTGGGATGGACCCAAATAACTAATTCACATACCCTCTTCCTGCACATCATTTCCTTAAACATTGCCTGCTGTGAACCTTTAAACTGTGAATCATCTTAACCCTAGGCTAGCAGAAACTGAAACACCAATCAGTAGTATTGCTTTGTGTTTGGTTTATAAAATACTTACACATTTGAGTGTGTGTGTGTGTGTCTTATAATAATAATACTCGTTTTTAGTGTTGACTTTCATTGTTCCTTGCTGTTCTACAGGCACCTGGTTTGCTTGTTGGTTAGCATACTTTTGACCTCCATTGTGCAAACACAGTAGTTAGATTTCTTAGTTTTTCAGCTCTGCAGCGTACTGATATAGTCGATTTTCTTCTTTCATGCTCACAAGGTTCAGGTATTTTACTTATAATGATAATACTCATTTTTAGTGTTGACTTTCATTGTTCCTTGCTGTTCTACAGGCACCTGGTTTGCTTGTTGGTTAGCATACTTTTGACCTCCATTGTGCAAACACAGTAGTTAGATTTCTTAGTTTTTCAGCTCTGCAGCGTACTGATATAGTCGATTTTCTTCTTTCATGCTCACAAGGTTCAGGTATTTTACAGGAAACTGACCAGAAAAGCTGTCAACTAAATTTCTGTATCCCAAAGACTGAAAAATCAGTGTGTTGGGTATTAAGCTAGGCAAAAGACAATGGACTTTTGTTTACTTATAATGTTAAAGGGCAAAGCCCCTATTTATGACTTCAGTGTTCTTACAGGGTGGTTCCTGAATCTCCGCGTTGGCTCCTGACACGCAAAAAGGGAGAGAAGGCATTAGAAATCATGCACAACATTGCAAAACACAACGGGAAATATCTCTCACCACATTACTCAGAGGTATTGTCATCTACTTGAGCTACATTTTTTTTTTTTTTCCTTAAACTTTCTCAATCTTTTGAAGGTTCAGTGGTGTTAAAATGCCTTCTCTTTATGTGTGGGCAACATTCTCAGAGTGTCACACCAGAACAAGATTGTCAGTCCCATACCTACTTTGTTAATTCCCAGAGGGTAAATGTGAACTGGCTGGAAACACATGGGCTGAAAAAAGAAGTTTTCAAAACAATGATGAATCAGGTCTTTCATTTGCAACACTCCTACCTTAAAAACTTGTGGGTAGTATCAGAAACTGGCCCGAGGGCCAAATTTTGTATTTCACAGCAGTTGCCATTTAATGCTACAGAGTGAGTGGAAACAGCAGGATCCACATCCCTGGCTCCTCTGTTAGAACTTCCTTTTACAACTCCAAGAGAGGATAATGTAGAAAATCAGATTTTAACTATAAATTTACTTCCATACCAATAAGGGGAAAATATGACCCAAATTTCAAAATAGGGGGAGCACTGACTGAGATCACTATTTACACAATAGGACAATATATGTTAGCATTATTGTGTCCTTTGACAAGTGGTTTTTATGGGACTGAAAGGACTGATGCGTTTCAAATGACACTGTGTGTCACTGCAGCATTTGCCTTGTTCCATGCTGGGTAGCATTGCCTGTCTCTTAGACCAGGTTTACCATTGCATTACCAGTTTGGTGATGACAACGTATGTGGGAAAGGTTCCTGTTCCGAAACAAACCAGGTCTGGGGCTTAAATGATAGCTATAGTGTCTTTAGAAATCATAATTTGAACTAAGGAGAACACCTGCAAATTGTTAGCAAACAGCAGCCCAGAGAGCTGCCTCACAGGCCCCTTCAGGTACTGGAAGGCTGCAATAAGGTCTCCCCGGAGCCTTCTCTTCTCCAGGCTGAACAAGCCCAACTCTCTCAGCCTGTCCCCATAGCAGAGGGGCTCCAGCCCTCTGAGCATCTTCGTGGCCTCCTCTGGACTCGCTCCAACTGGTCAATATCCTTCTGATGTTGAGGGCTCCACAGTTGGACGCAGCACTCCAGGTGGGGTCTCACCAGAGCAGAGTACAGGGGCAGAATCCCCTCCCTCGACCTGCTGGCCACACTTCTCTGGATACAGCCCAGGATGCGGTTGGCTTTCTGGGCTGCCAGCGCACACTGCCGGCTCATGTCCAGCTTTTCATCCACCAGTACCCCCAAGTCCTTCTCCTCAGGGCTGCTCTCTATCCACTCTTCACCCAACCCGTACTTGTGCTTAATATATATGTATGGTATATGTATAACATATATATACTACTTACATACTATATATATACTATTAATATACTATACGTCTTAGGATACATGACTAATGGACTAATGATTTTATGAAGTCAGAACTGGATCTATCAGCAGAGATGAGTATGCTGAAATATACATTTCCACAACCATCTGATTTATTCATAAGCAACTTGTTCAAGTGCTATATTGTTGCTATAACGGCATTTCTATGAATGTTATGTTGCTCAGGGGAGCACACAAAGGTTAATAATCAGGAGGGGGG
>NW_010233909.1:39018-46008 GCF_000690775.1 Eurypyga helias
CAGGATATACTGGATGAAATTGTTGTACATTAGTGAAGCAACATGACAGACGGTGTTTTGATGAGCAGTAACAATCTAGGCCAGCAATTAGTGAACCATTTTTCCGATGGAAGCCAAGCCATCTCTGTGATGCCCGTCAAGGTTAGGATATCGCACTCAGCTGTCCCACAACACACAATGAGCTCTTCAAGTCACACTGGTGTGGTATCTTATTGCAACTGGAGGACTGCAGACTGAAACCAGTGGGAGAGAAACAAAGTGAAAAGACTGACTAAGGAGAGAGAAAAGGGCAAATCCATTTATTGTCCCTGGCTGGGGCATATAGACCAGTGAGATTCCCCCATCCCTCTCAGCATTACCCTACGCTGAATGTGGCCCAACAAACATAGCAGCAAGGTTGTGCTGCTACCACTCCCGCTCCACATTCAGCCCTGCCTTTCCTACACCCACCTTCCCTCTCTGAACATCAGCATTTTCAAAGTGTCCTGTCAGAATGGAGATGTGTGTCTTTCCCTTCTTTTTGTTTTAAATTGTATTTAATTTTTTTCCAAAGTGTCCCTGCTCTTGACCCTAAGCCACACACAGCTGCAGCAGGTTAACCTGCACACATCCAGATTTGTACTGGATCTGTTCCTGGGACCTTTTTAATATACAATGTCTGTAACCCTTTGTGCTGTGCCCAGAGGAGAGAAAGCGTCTCCAGGAAGCATGTTAGTTGTGGATCAAGTGTATTTCTCACATTAACTTAAGTCAGAATTTGCTTTCACAAAGCAACTCAAGAATTTCAGGCAAAGTGCTGCAGGTGTGGAGGGACAGGGAGAAGAGAGAGGCATTACCCATCAACTCACTTTGGCTAAGATTTTCCAATACGTCTGTAATGATTTCATTGGCCAAGTCCATTACATGGTTCTTGCATTTTTATTGGCATGCAGAAACCACAGATGACCTTTGTATGAAAACAGGGGTAAACATTTGTTTCTTTTGCTCCATGAGTTACAACACCGGTGCAGTTCAGCTCTGTCCAGAACTCATTAAATTAATTATAAATTATAAACGCTTTATTCCCAGTTGCCTGTAATTACCCTAGCATGGGGTTTTGGTTTTTTTTTTCCCCACCAGCTATGTTTTTTTTAAATTCTTGGTGTCTGTCCAAAAGCAGAATGGACTGCAACCAGCTGAGTGAGAGCTGCTGCTTGAGAGAGCCATGGATCAAAATACCCTCTCCCTTTATATGTATTTCTACTATACAGACATATGTAGGCATGCATATTTCTAGTATATATTAACTTACATACATATGTATTATAAGCATGCATGGATATATTGTCCTGTGCAGAATTAAGCATGTGCAGAATGTCTATGTTATGAGAAATCTCTTAAAATTATTGCAGAAGAACTGATACGTAATTTGGCAGGACATAAATGCCAGGGAAGTTGATTATAAAACTTCCTCCAGCTTCCAGATAGTGCATCTTTGGAAACATGGGCCCTGTCATTGGATTCCTGACTGCACTGATGTGAATAATAAAGGTCTCCTTGACTTCAAAGAACACAAAGAGGATTTTTTTTTCCCCTACAAAGAGTTGACTTTCCAAAGCAATTTTTTTTTTTTTTTAAATCTATAAAAAAATGCTCACTCATGCTTGGGGTTTTATGACTTTATTAAGAAATAAAAATATATGGTAGCAGCTGTGCTGAATTGTCTTCAGCCCTCTGGAAAACTAAAACCATATTTGCACAAAGCCACAACGGATGGCTGGCAGCCTGCTCCTATAAACACAGTCATAGCAGCTTTATAACCATAATATGAAAGAGTCCAAGAGCAGTGCAGCAACCCAGCAACCTCTGCCTGCCCCACAAAGGGCTCTGGCATGCAGCAGAAGGGGTAGTGCCCTGAAGAAAACTTCTGGCTCTGGTTACAGAAGAAAAGCAGGAGGGAGTAGAAAGGAAGTTGAAACAAATGTGTGCTTTCTCTGACCACTTACAAAGTTTTGTGTCACTCACTTGTGAAAAGGTCATGTGTGAATACATCCTGCCAAATCTGATGGGAAAACATCGCTATGATTTGAAAAACAACTACAGGGTGAAAGCCTTGGGTATAGCCCTGGCTGAGCCAAAGAGACCCTGGACAACGCCTTTGGCTTTACCTGTGTTCTCATCATGGATCTGCATGTTGCCACATGCTTCTCCATCCTTTCACCCATGACTTCCCATTGTCTAGGATTGTTTCCTTGGGTTCCTGTGCCCACGTGGGCAGTGAGTGCTGTGCTCCTAGACAGGGATTTACTCCTACCTCTGCTCTCTTAGGCCTAGTCTCAAGAGGGGGGCAATAACTGAGAGCTGAAGCAGCCAGACTGCCTGAAATCCTCCTAAAAAGGATGCAGCAGGTTTAACTCCATGATTCCCATGGCTGCTTTGAGAGCTGATGGCCATCTCAGCTGCGGCTGCTGGTTTTTGGGCCTTATCACAGTTTGTCCCTGCCTGACACCACTTCACCTTCTCTTCCTCATCTTCCTCACCTGCCAAATAAACGTACAAACAAGAGGGCTGCCACCTGTCTTGGACATCATGGTTAAAAACTGCTGGCCACACTTAAAACCAGCCTCTATCAATGTGCCTAATCCCTTTTTGGCCCTGCTAATATTCTGGCTCCACAATAACCTATGACAGTGAATTCCAATGTGTAAACACAGGCTGTGTGAAATCCTGCCCTTTTCTGTTATTGTTAAGCTTTCTAACTGATGATTTCATCGAGTGCCTCATTGTGACTGTGTTGGAGGAATATGTGAACAGATTTACTATATTTTATAGGCAGTATGAGGACCATTAATTCATACTTTGCAGGACTTTTTTCTTCCAGGGTAAAGCCACGTTTAGCACAGTGTCTGTGTATTTTAAGACCCTCAGAATTTCACCAGCTGAATATTTTGTAGCACCCGAGTGCCTTCACAGACCCACTCCTCTTTTCTTCCTGCTGCCCAGCTGTGCCACCAGCCGTGTTTCCAAGCCCGCTGCTTGCTGCTCACCCCCTCTCCCCCTGCTTCCCACAGCCCATTGCTTTGGCCTTCCTGTCACAGTCTCCTCTCTGTCACTTCTGGCAGAAGGCAGCTCTGCTCCCAGTGACCCTGTCATGACAATGACCACTTACAGCCTTCCAAGAAATTCCAGGTCAACCTCTCTCAGTTTACAATGAGGAAATATTTTTTCCACTCTCAAGTCAAGATGGGGGACTTTTTTTTCCCGATTTTTGCACGATCATCATTAAGGAAAGGCCACAGCTGTGTCCAGATAGGAGCCATTTCCCATCTCCGTGCACTGCTCTGGAGTGCTAAAAGCTGGCTCATCAGCACCTTTGCTAGCAGGACTGGAATATTGCTGAGCACAATGTTTACAAGAAACTCTGCCCCAGCTCCTGCCTGACCCCAACAGATGACCCTACCGCTTCCTTTTCTCCTCAGATCACTATTAGCAATGAGGAGGTCAGCAACCCCTCATTTCTTGACCTGGTGAGGACTCCCCGGATGAGGAGGAACACGCTCATCCTGATGTATGCCTGGTGAGTGCCCATATCACTCCAGCTTGTTACCAGAGTGGAGGGGTTTGAAGAAAGAATCCCTTGGGACTTTTAGGGTCTTTCCAGTTGCTTGTAGTCATTTGTTTGCTTCTCAACCATGTTTTCTCTTTGCTGTTTAGGTTTACAAGTGCCCTGATCTACCAAGGACTTGTCATGCGCCTAGGAATTGTTGGAGGAAACCTCTACCTAGACTTCTTCATCTCAGGAGCTGTGGAACTGCCTGCTGCTCTCCTAATTTTAGTGACAATTGATCGCATTGGCCGACGCCTTCCCTTTGGAATAAGCAACATCGTGGCAGGAATCGCATGCCTCATTACTGCCTTCTTGCCAGAAGGTAATTCCCTCCCTAACGTCAGGCTCTTTAGGACGATGACTTCTCTCTGTCACTCCTTAATCAAGGACAGCAGGCCACACAAAACTGTAGATAAAAGTAGAGAGTGTCTGGTGATGCAAGCAGCATTGCAGTCATGGAACAACGTACCTTATTTGCTTATAGGTTGTCCTGGGACACATAGTGGTCGTATCTTTGATGGGTGGTGAGCAACAGTTGGGTGTAGTCTTAGAAAATATGTGTATAAAGGCCCTATACTGTTTCTGAAGGTAAGTGCAAGGGGAGAGTATTACAAACATAAAGGGAAAATACATTCCCTGACTTGGAAGACACTAAATGATGTGAGAAATCAGTGATTTAGCCGAGGCAGCTTGGTGGTCTTCCCATTTGCAAATAAAACCATGCAAACCACGCCGTGATGTAGGAGCTATGGCAGACAACATGGAGATTGTTGCCTTGTCCTCACCCTACCAGGAGTTTGGAAAATGTTAAAGGGCTGGAGCAAAGGTATGGCTTTTCGTTAATTCATTGTCACCTGGTTTCAAGGACAACTAAAACATCTGATATTGCACACAGGCTTCCCAGCATTCCTATCTTTAAATAGTTTTCCCTTCTGTGTGTTATTTTTTTCATCCCTGGAGAAGCATTTGGAGGTGCTCTGAAGCAAATGTTATCACATTAGAATGCTTTGCCTTAGTGTAGCTGGGGACTGCAGCTGAACAGGCATTAGAGAGGCTTATTCCTGCCCAGGGATGTTCCTGTCAAAATAAGGGATGGTCCTGTCCAGCATTAGAGGTTTTAGTTTCCAGAGTTATATCTGGGAGCAATCATTTTCCTAGAGAAGAGCCATGAGAAGCCACTTCAAGAGTATGGTGTGCCCATGAAAACAGGCAGGTTTGTGGTGAGGGCAAAATGAAATCCTTCAAAGGGGTGTGTTTGTTTACCTCCTTCTCAGTTAAGGTCTTTAAAGGGATTCCTCCAAGAGTACTTAAAATTAATACTGTATGCTCGAGAAGCTTCAGTGCTTTAACAGAAGCAGAAACAACAGGAGAGGGAAATGGAGAGGCTGGGGAATTACTCCTGCAGGACACCTGCCTCTAGCACCTTCATGTGTTTTGGGCCACACCATATGCTGAGCACAGCGCAGCAGGCCTGGGGTCAGAGCTGGAGCGCAGGGTGGGGCTGATGTGGCTTGAGCGGGGGGAGGAAGCGGTGACCTGGGACCAGCAGTGTGCTGCCACCAGCATGCTCCCAGTGGGGTTGAAGTGCTGAGGGGACCTTGCCCAGGTGAGGAGAGGACAGCCTGGGGATCAGATACTTGCAGCTGGGACACCTGACGTCCAAGTTCTGCTTTCAAGAAAGGTCTGTTTATACAGATGGGAAGAGCTGCAGCGGCAGCTTGTGAGCACTCAGTCATGCTGGGTTGCTCACACAGTTTGTGTGTCCTGGCAGAGGGAGGAGGCACACGGACGTCACCCTCACCTCGGGGGTCTGATGGACTGAAGGGGTGCCAGGGAAACAGTGTGGATTTGTTTGCTTCTTTCTAGCCTTTGCTTTTCTTACAAGTGTTTGAAAACAACTTTCCAGGGCAAAGGCAGTGTCTTGCAACATGGGATGAAATTCGATGGGGGTTTGTTTGGTTGTTTTGGAAGGGACATAACCCCAAGCATCTCATTTTTTGGTTCAGAGCAAACTGAAATGTTTTCTTGCTCTTCCTGTTGAAGTTTTGAGAAAACGCTTTCGCTGTCAGAGCCCACCCCCGTGGCAGAGGTCCCCTTTGTGCCAGGTTCAGGCTTGTTGTTTCACTTGCTTCCCCATCTGCCTGGTGGTTGTTAGACTGTTCAGACAACCATCCTCTCCCAAGAGCATTGTAGAAGTGCTTATTGGGTTCCTTGTGGTGCTCCTCCAGAGGCCACTGGCCCTCCAGAGAGGGCCATCAGAGTACTGAGGTGTCACACAGTGAGACAGGATGGTCCTGCCTTGTGGTGTGGATGTGACCATCGCACCCCCCGATGATGGATAAGGCCTCCCCGCTGATATATACAGGGCAGTGGCTGGGCACTGGATCTCAAATGGAGCCAGGCAGAGGTACCAGGGCAGTGTAAGCCCCTAGGCCAGTCATGCCAGCTACCAAGACAAGCAGCAGGGAGGGGAAGAGGGAAGATCGCCAGGAGTAGCGTTACTAGGAGTGTGACTAATGTGCAGTGTGCAATGGCTAGACAAATTATGAAATATAGTTGGCCTACTCTAAGAACTATTTTATTGTTGCTACAGATGCACCTTTAGAGGTAGCTTCTTTGTGGTCAGAACGTTTTGGGACGTGACTCAATGGTGTTTCTTACAGCATAACATCCCTACATAAATAAGTGCCCCTTTTCAGAGCACAATTTCAACATGGTCATGGAAGCTTTTAACTTTCATTTCCCCACCCATGCTGTTGTGCTCCACAAGAATGTAGAATCAATCAATTGAGAGTGATTTCTGATTCTCCAAAGCAACCTGTCATGATACTGAATGCTGGTATAGATTGATATCTACAGCAGTGTCCATTCAGTCTGACTTCCACTGATCCAGTGTTTCTGTGATGTAGCTTCTGCTGGCAGGGCCTGGGGCCCTCAAAAAGAATCGATGGCACAGCAAAGCACACTTCACCCAGGTTTCTTTCTGAATGAACAGATATCCCATGGCTCAAAACAACAGTCGCCACTCTGGGAAGACTGGGCATCACGATGGCTTTTGAAATCGTCTATCTCGTGAACACCGAACTGTACCCTACGACACTGAGGTACATCAAAAGCTGCCAGGAATCCTTTAACTTTTCCCTTTAACTTTTCTCTATGTCACTATTTTTTAGTAAAATTCATTTTTCATCAGAGTTTCCTAACTGAACAGCCACTGCTAATGTGGGTGGCAAATTCTGACAAGATAATTTTGGAGCAAAGTCTACATTCTGTTCCTTAAACTGCTGGTTCATCTGTTTGGTAACACCTCTCAAATACCTGGCACTATTCTTCTTTTGCAGAAACTTTGGTGTTTCCCTGTGCTCGAGTTTGTGTGACCTAGGAGGGATCATAGCCCCATTCCT
>NW_010233909.1:46019-72080 GCF_000690775.1 Eurypyga helias
CAGCCATTTGGTTGGAGCTACCTCTAATTATTTTCAGTAAGACTTGATTTAAAATTTACTTCTGGTTTAAATCTCCTCCTCCTAAGAGAGCTTTTCTTTTGGGACAAAAGTGTAGCGTGTGGCCTCATCTCCGCCTCAAACCAGTCCCTCTAAACATTTATGCCTAGAGCAAGAGGCTGAACGGCAATGGTATGGAAGACCTCAGGTTTGGTTGGAGCTACCTCTAATTATTTTCAGTAAGACTTGATTTAAAATTTACTTCTGGTTTAAATCTCCTCCTCCTAAGAGAGCTTTTCTTTTGGGACAAAAGTGTAGCGTGTGGCCTCATCTCCGCCTCAAACCAGTCCCTCTAAACATTTATGCCTAGAGCAAGAGGCTGAACGGCAATGGTATGGAAGACCTCAGGTCTGCTTGGGTGACTTGGCTGAAGGAGCATAAAAGAAACTATGTGAGGTGCTTTAAGACTAAGAAACCTTACATCTGAGTTCTGTAATGGGAGATAAATAACCTTAATCTCCCAACGACAGAGGTTAATGTCCTCTGACAAATATTTGGTTTGGGATTTTTTAGTATATACAGTTCAGACTATGGATGTTGTATTAACCATGGCTATTTATTTCTGTCAAATTCTTTTTCTTAGTTGCATTTTGGAAAAAATTAGCCCTGTCCTGTGGCTTAATTCTGTGGGAAAAAAATTATTATAAAAATAATTAAAAAAAATAATAATTAAGATTTTTATTAATAATTAATAATAACAATTTAAAATTGTTATTTCTAACAAGGAAGTGTGAGTCTGTGGCTAAATCAGACTTCCAAGAGATACATGTGAGTGGGAAAAAGCAAAAGGGATAGTATAGAATAAGAAGAGAAACTGATGATAATTAAAAATCTAGCTTGAAAACAAAAATGTAAAAGCAAGAGACATTTTTAAAAATTACCCTTATTCCAAGAAGAGGTGTATATAGAAGTACTAATTCTGAAATATTTCTGCTGCTGAATTGAGTAAACAGCTTCAGAATCCGAGGGGAACAGAAAGGACTCTGCAACAGTCAGGGATTCTGCTTTTTGCTCTAGCCCTTCTATTTTTGACTTATTACATTCTTACATTTTATCTATGCAGGAATATATTCCAAAATAACCATTCTTGATGAGCTATTTGACATTGGCTCTCTATCTGAATGCTCTTTCCCAAGGGTGAATTTTTATTCTGAATCACATAATCTACTTTGGCCATGGATACACGAAGAAAATATTTCAGGAAAATCTCAGTGTCTCAAGAAACAAAAATGCATCTATGGGATAGAGCCCCTTGAACAAAGGCAGATTTGTCTTATGTGAGAAATACCATCCCAGTTCCAGTGCAGTTTGTATGCCCATGTACACTTATCTCAGGCTTTTTACTTCAAAGTTCTCGCTTTTGGGGCAATTAAGGCTGCAAATTAACCCCTAGCCCTCAAGGTTTTTTTGTAATACATTAAGTTAATGTAGCATGAAGGTGTTTGATAAGAGCAGGGTACCAGAAATAACTGTTGCACTTTAAAAATCTTACTGTAATTTTAATCTGAATAGATTTTCCTCTGTGGGTAAATCCCCAAATTAAGAAAAGTAACTATTTCCTTACTACTTTTTTATTTCTTCAATCTATCTCCATTGTAGGTATTCTCGCAGTTATCTGTGGGCTCCTAGTATTGCTTTTACCAGAGACAAAAGGAATCTCCTTACCAGAGACAGTGGAGGATGTTGAGCAGCTTTCAAGGTATGACATGTATTTTCATACGTTTACTCAGATGGGGTTTCCTGATGGTGTGCAGCCTTGTCAGCTGCCATAAATTATTGATGTTTTCCAAGTGTCGAAGTAAATTCCTTAGTGAGTATGTTGTTATGAGCAGGTGGTATTTTCGTCATTAGAAATGTGAACTTTTCAATACCACTAAGGCAGGTTATTAAGAAAAGCCATCAGGATAGAATCTGTATTTTTTTCATAGAAACTCAGGGTTGTTTTATGCATCTCTAGAAGCAGAAAGTAATAATGTGCAATGGAGATACTGCAAAGTATAGCCTGCAGCTCTCTGCTCAAGAAAACCAGCTATTACCTCAATCATAACATCCTGTGAGGAAGGGTCCTTGATCATGGGAACATTTCCACAATTTGTGAAGACATTGAGAAGTCACGTATAGGATGAATTTATAGCTGAAGAATTACAGGCACAGCTTTCCCACTGTGAGCACATGGCATGCCAGACTCTTCACTGCACCAGAGGTGTGCAGGGAACATTTACACCTTGGCTTGCATGGCAGTAAATTTCTTGAGTAGTTGCTGCTATAAATTAGTATTTCAAACAGTGGCTTTGGATATTGCATCAACAACGTTTGCTCACTTCAATGGACAAACTAAAAAAAGGAAATTTTCTATGCAGAAAGTGAATGTTTCAGTGCTGCAGCTTGGACTACAACTTGGATTTAATCTTTTCCTGTTTCTTTCACCCTTATACCCTTCTCCACTTCTGTTTCTTCAGTCATTTTGTCAAATGCGGCAAGAAACGGAAACACCGGGACACCAACTCTTATATTTGACTTTTGAAGAACGGCACTGAGCAAAGAACCATGTTCCCATACTGGGAATTTGTTCTCCACCTGCCACTACTTCAAAATTTTCTGCAGAGTATGGATTAAACTCCATGTTCTACTTTTAAGTATGAGGACATTTAAAACAGTGTATTTTTCTATAAATATAAAATAAATGCATTTTCTCTGAGTATGCTCTTCGTATGAAGGGAGCACTCTGTGGTTCTTGGCAGAGAACGGAACAGCTTGAAAAAGATGCACTATCCAGCTCAGTGAGCTCTTATTTATTTCTTTAGGTATTTGAGCCATTTGTTTATTTCTATTGTTAACGATGACTTTGGGGAAGAGAGGGTTAGTATTTCAACCCATTCATCTTTGACCCTGGAGAATTGGACAAACAGGAGATCTGATGGCTCAGGAACAAGGATGCTGCTCAGGGTAGTCCTTTCTCTGGTCAGGAGGGATGGGAATCAGAGGCACAAATCAGGAGATCCTCTCCCTGGTCTGCTAGTCTCCTGCAGCGAGCCTTTGCCACAAAAGTGCTGCTTTCCTCCTTGTTCAAGGGATTTCTGGATGTGGCAGCAGTCCTCCTCCTCTCCTTCCCAGGGTTTTATGTAGGTGTTACATCCTACACAAGGCACTAGCTCTGCAGGTTAGATCATCCTGTTGCCCATCGGTCCCTCCCCCCCAATCCAGCTGGGGTTCATACACCACCCCATTGCCCTCTCACTTGACCAGGGACCCCTGTGTCTCCTGAGGGAAAGGTTTCTGTCTGCTCTCCCCTGTCAGGTGCTTTCCCAACTCTCTCTTTCAAGAGCTTATCTTTTCCCTTCTAAAACATGGTCTCTGCCCATCCCCACAAACAAAATTCCCTCTCCTTGATCACTGCCAAGATGACCCCCAATTTCTGTCTTCCTTCCTGCCTCTGCTCCCTCCTTTATTATTATTTGTCTTCTTGCTGCCTTGGAGATGAATTATTTGGGTTGTTGACAGGGATGTTAAGATGTCTTGGGAAGATGAGCAGAGATAAGACAAGAGCTTTGCTGATGGAGGGAAATGTTAACTGGTTCTGGGTGTTTCAAGCTGACATGTTGCAGAATAGCTTGAATCTGAGGCTCTGCAAGCAGATATCGGGGACAGTCTGCCTTCCCTTTCAGTTGTATGACCTTCTTCATCAAGCACCGGGTCAGGGCCACCAACAGGTAAACCACACACTGCTTACAGTGAAGGACTTGGGAAGATGTGATGTTCAAAATGTATCTTGTTAGCAACAGAGAATTAAATAAACAAAAGAAAGCAAATGAACTCTTACAATGGCCTTATAAGCTCAGAAGAGAACGTATTTGGCATAAGCAAATACAGGACTGAGTTTTGAAGGTTCATACCACAAATGAGTTGTGCTAACATGACAGTCAGTGCAGCTGAATGACTACTGCTGCAGTCTCACCATCTTAAGAGCTGTTCCTGCTCAGGAAGGCAATGCCCTGAGATCATTGTCTCTCCCAGAATCAACCTTAAAAAATCACTCCGCCACCTAACTCTGTTTTATAGCTGTCATCTCCTTTTAAGTCCATGGGAGAAAAAAGAAGAATTCCTTGGATGTAACCAATACCTTTTGTATATACCTAGAATCATAGAATGGTTAGGGTTGGAAGGGACCATCCTGTTGGATGGGGCATCCACAGCTTCTCTGGGCAACCTGTTCCAGTGCTTCACCACCCTCTCCAGGAAGAACTTCTTCCTGCTATCTCACCTAAACCTCCCCACTTTCAATTTAAACCCGTTACCCCTTGTCCTGTCACTACAGGCCCTTGTAAAAAGTCCCCCCCCAGCTTCCTTGTAGGCCCCTTCAGGTAGTGGAAGGCTGCAATAAGATTTCTCTGGAGCCTTCTCTTCTCTAGGCTGAACAAGCCCAACTCTCTCAGCCTTTCTTCATAGCAGAGGTGCTCCAGCCCTCTGAGGATCTTCGTGGCCTCCTCTGGACTCCCTCCAACCAGTCTATATCCTTCTGATATTGAGGGCTCCACAGCTGGACGTGGTACTGCAGGTGGGGTCTCTCAAGAGCAGAGTAGACGGGAGAATCACCTCCCTCGACCTGCTGGCCACACATACATACAAAGAATAAAAAGACAACCTCAATTAAATAGCATGCATCATGGCATGCCTGGGAGTGGACCTCTGTACTGCAGAACGTGGACTAGACAAATCCCAGCCCAGGCAGCAGGTGTTACTTGGAGTGCACTCAGCACACCTGGGGACACATGAAGGATGCCAGGCAGGGCTGGGGGTCCCCAGGCGCCTGTGGGGTGCTCCCTGGCTGATATGCAAGAGATGCAGGATGGGAGCAGAGGTTCGCTGTTAGCAAGTGTTTAACTTTGGGCAAGTGTGAGCCCTGGAAAGCATTTCTAAAGGTCTAAGCTTTCACTTCTTATAACCACAGGCATGTGTGCATCATTTTCTTTTAGAGACAAATGTACATGTGTAATGGTTATATAGTGAGATAAAGTTATATAGTGAAACAAATGGGTACCATGGGCAACAAAATATTATAATATGTTAAACACATTGTCATTACTTGGTGTAACGATCAACAGTTATTTCTCTGTCTTCACTATGGACTAACTTTAGGGTGAGGCTATTTTTTTATTCACTGTTTTGTATCTTTGATGCAACATTTATACTTTTGCTGACACATGGATTTCCATGTCAATAAAAAATATGAAAATACAAACCGAATGTGTGTGTTTTTTTTTTTTTTTAATCCCTTGTGTTTAATGTTATCAAGTATATCTAATAACACTTCACATGCATATGACATGATGACATGTACCGTGAGATTCTTCTTTGGTTTGTATTATTAAATTGGTAAGACGCTCAGACAATGCATAGAAAATGAGAAGTATCCTTTCTTCATTTTCTGGAAGCACAACCTCTTGGGAAAGAAGAACTTAGAAGAAAAAGGCATGGTAGAGCCTAATATAAAATTGAAATGCAGATATCCAGTTACAGTTGAGGCTGGGATTTTCAGCGGGGGATAATAAGTCTATTGTCAAACATAGCAAACACATAGAGCCATCAGTTTGGTTTCTTGGCAATGACTGTTAATTTATAACAATTTAAACTGGATGATCATATTTATTTTTCTTTCTTATGAATGATTGTAGCTTTAATATTGCACTTGGACTCTTGTATTTCTAATGTACATACTGCTTTCCAGAAGAGGGGAGTCCATACCCAGGGTCAGTTGTTTTCCATTATGCTCTTAATCCAAGCAATATAGTTGGAAACTCGAACGTAAACACCAGGTTTCATGGGTTGGGCACAGCCAAGGCCCCAAGAGGTGACTCCATGTTGGACAAATTTATCTTGGTCCATACAGACTAGAGGTCCTCCACTGTCCCCCTAAACAGAGAAAGAACAGGAAGATTCCATCACAGAGAGCCCCGTGTGCAAGAGTGGCCTTCTCAGAGGAGGCACAGAAACAGAAATACCTCTTGCATGAGGGCCACGCAAGTTACAAAAAAACACTGGAGTTCTATGCATGTTGTGAAACACTTGTGTAAAGTCATCTCTTCCTGTCACCCAGGCATTACATTTACTTTTGAAGTAAGGGGATTTGGTGAGAAGGGATCCAATTACCCTTAGTAGCTTAAACTGTGGTTCCTGCCTTTGACTTCCTCTCAGGTGTTCACGGCTTCCTATTTTTACTAGATGATCCAAGACCAGGTGAATGCATGAATTCAAGCCATGTGCCTTAAGACATGAGAGCACACCCCTCAACGGCTTGCTTTCCCGTCACAGTGCTTGCGCATAGGGTACCTGTGCTGTGTTGGCAATGGTGCTGACCCGTCGGCAGGGGCAGGTAGTCTGCTGTTTTCACACTTCTTCACAGTTCTCTTCAGTTTTTCAGGGAGGAAAGTTTCCATCTTGATTCAATTTGTTAAGCTTTTCTAAGCCCTTCTGTGTATTTAAAGAAACTGAAGAGCTCAGTTTCAAAACCTTGACTTGTGGAGAAAACCTTCATGTCACACTTGTGAGAGGAGCTATTGCCAACCATATTCTTCCTTTTCAGCAAAAGAGAAGTCCAGAATGCATTATGCCTCACCCAGTGTGATTTTCACAGGTACTGACACTTGGAAATCAGTAGTTCCTTTGGCCCTTGGTATGCCTGCATGGCAGACTCCACTGCGTTGTTGCTTGACTGCTAGCTGAGATGTCTCAGGTTAACTAAGCTAGCTTGGACATTGGAGCTAGCCAAGGCAAGCAAAGTGGTCTGGGAAAAAACCCGTCAGACTGTTAGTCATTCTGATCTGGCTCCCACACACCTGGCTCTGGCAGCTGTGTACTACCATGTGCTCTGTAGTTCAGGCTTGTCTGAAAACTTACCTGCCCCATTTCCAGCACCAGACAAGGGAGCAAGGGAAGAGCAGAATACGTGTGCATTTTTCAGTTTGTATGCTACACGGTGTGGCAACGTCCCATGGCTAATTCTGAGCCTCTAAAGCCCAGGAGGCGAAGCACTATTGGATTTCTACGTGCTTAAAACCAACTCTGATGTGCCTAGAACTTCTTACCTGACAGCTGTCTGTACCACCATGAATATTCCCAGCACAGAGCTCATGGTTTTTGACTCTACCGTTCAAAAACTCCGGGCGGTTGCATATTTTATTCTCAATTACAGGGAAACCAGTTTCCTTTAAGTAGCCATCACCACCGGTTCCTTTGCAAATGAAAATAAAACCAAACCCCAATAAATGACAAAGGTAAATGAACATCTTCACAAAACAATCATTTAGGTATGGATAAACAGTAAAATAAGCATAGTGTTTATGCACTATGCATATACTTTCCAGGCATAATATGAAGTGATACCAAAATTAGCAAACATTATCAGTGCCATGGTACTTATCAACCTCTACCACCCATCAACATCCACGCTGTGCTGATGGACTTTTCTGCTCCCACAGCACAGCACAGCCATATGGATCCATTACCCACTGATATTTGTAGAAGTAATTTCCAAGTCTTTTTTATTGCTCTGCATCTGAGTTTTCTTCTCTTTAGAAGAAAGGAGGTAGGAAGTAAACAGTTGTAAATGTCACGATGGGCAGAAGCAAGAAGGCAGAGAAGGTGCCGATGCTCTTCTCAATCAAGACAGAGTGGGAAGTTTTAAAAATGAGAGTATACTTATATGTAAGTGAGATCTGAACCAAGCTCATTGGGAGTCAAATAATTCGAAACAATGAGCAAACTCACCTTCATGTGATTAAGAATAGCTTAAATCTAAAAACCCTTCCTACTGACTGTGTAAAAGCCCACTCTGGAGAAAAGCAGAGTGGACTGAGATACAAGAGTCAGGAGCTCCTTAGGTCTGATTCTCCTCTTATAGTTTTGGTTTAGGGTGTTTCAGCTTACATGTCTCTGAGTGATTTGGGAGAATCGAAATCAGAGGGAGATAGTGGAAAGAATGGCAGTACCTGATCAATTTTGATGAAATAGGTAAACTTGTGTGGGGTGTTTTTGGCACAGAGAAAATACACTTTTGATACAAGTATATACCAATCTCCAGACACGGAGCTTTCAGATTTTTTATGCCATCTCACCTTTTGTATCCCCCCAGCCTGTCACATAACACTCCTCTCTTCCTCCTAACACAGTATTTTCTTTTGGCAAACAAACTGGGATGACATGATTGTTGATGACTGCTGGACTAAAAGAAACAAGCAAAAGGTTCATACATGAACAACCATTAACATTAATATTTATCCTTAATATCACCTTCAGGTTTCTAAAATATTTTATATACAGTCAGAGCCCAAGCCAGTCTGACTTACCTTTCGGTGCAGCTAAGACTAGGCTCAATATAGAAGCCACATTAATTGTGCTGATCCCGTGTCTATTTTGGACCTGCATTGCAGCCACAGAAATTAAAGCACAAGCACTGTATGTTTACATCTCCTTGCAGCTGTATGGACACATTCCTTTTGATTGCACAGTGCCTTGGCGAGAGTTTCAGATTAATTGAAACAGGTGCAAGAAGGATCATACTGGATATCGCATCCAACATGCATGCATGTTTGCCTGCACACTGGACAGAACTGCTGGAAGAAGAACTCTCCCCCCTACAGCATGGAAAATATATGGGGTGACATCATGCTAATATTGCAGCTTTCAATCCTCATTATCCATTATCAATCCTCATATCAAGGTAGAAGGATGTAGGCACAAACACAGAGTGAAAGCTCCTCTAGGCATTACCTCCTCCTACTCTGCTGCCACTGCCTCACCTCCCAGCAGTGCACTGCCAGCCGGGGTCATTGTCCCTAGCCCTCCTCCCCTCCCAGAACAGCACTTTCCCTTTCTGAAGCCCTACAGCTGAATCACCTTGGTTTCCACTGGAGCTTCTGCAGAAAGGGAAGAAAGAGAGGGTCTTATATCACTGATTGAACAGAGCATGCATAGAAAGGCACATTTCTACAACAACAGCACCCACTATTTGGTTAAAATACAGAAATAAAAAGTATCATCAGAACAAAGGAACACTTCAGCTGAAAGGGTACCTGCTTAGTTTTAACAGAGCAATGTCCGCTCTGCGTGGCTCCTTGAACAATTTCTCAACGTCTCGTTTTTGCACTGATTCCTCTAATGCACGTTCTCTGTGTAACCCAAGGTATACCTTATAGGCAGATGGCCGTGAGGACCTGTTGGAAACGATTGCACTGGTGAGCTGACAAACATGCACCCAGAATGTAGACCACTAATGATATGACTGGACACTTTGCTCTGTCAAAGCCAGAAAAATAAAGTCAACTTTGGTGTAAACTTAATTTATTATCCCTTATTATGGCACATGAAATCAGGCTGGCAAAAGTTCAGTCACTGTCAGTCTTTGTTTCTCCAGTCAATCTTTAATGAATGATGAATACACTTGTCCCAGTTCTCATCTGTTTAAAAGCTGAGTTGAGAAGACAACCCAGGTTGGCTATTGGGGCTGGTTTTTTTCTCCTCTGATTTTCTATCTAGTGTAAAAAAAAAAAAAATTCCGGTGGAGGCTATAACAGATACTTACTTTTCTAAGCAGTGAGCAGCAGTCAGAACCCACTGTGGGTCTATCAGTGTTCCCCCACAGAAATGCAGGCCAAAACTGTAACACAGCAGAAAGGCATGAAATGGGCATTGGTTTAAGGCAGGGAAGTTAATTGTACTGCAGTTCATAAGGTAATCTTTCTAACACGTATGCCCTTACGAACTAAAGACCTTATTCTTCATTTGCATTAAGAATTAAACATTTCACTTTCCTGAAACAATATTTCAGTATTACAATGACAGTAGTGTTGTGTAGGCATTTTTATAAAGGTCTCGTATGAAAACACCTAGATATTTGTTCCTAACCAGTATTTCTACTACTGGGAAACCTTAAGCACAGTGGTGTACACCTGTTTAGAGATTCTGGGTTTTATCTAGCTCTGATCGCAGTTAGAAAGCTCTGCAGCTGGCCTCGATTCCTAGTTTTGCTAACAACTTTGCCAGTAGGGTCAAAGGCTTATGTGGACTGATACAGATCTGTACTAGCTATACAATAAACTGTTGCTTCCACTCATAGAATACTGATTCTACCATAGGATATAGTGACAGATTTAAATTAATTCTGCCTTTTAGTTAAAGCGGTTTTGAAATGGGTAGTTGTATTGATTCTATAGGAATTTATCACAAAACAGGGCATTCTTGGTTGTCTAAATGACCTTTTAAGACTAGCCCACGTAATACAGAGCCCTACTTTTAAATTAAAATAAAATTTAGAATGCTTCAGCCACATACCGTAGCATTCTGTGAGAGGCATAGGTTCCTTGAATGTAAAGTCTAATGTAATGGGAAATGCCCATACCTTGTCCGGAGGCTGATTTGCCAGGGCCAGGAGTGTGGATGTGAAATACACCCAGCAACAATCCTTTGAGCACACAGCTTTGGTCTGAACTTGGACATTCCACACTCATATTGAGCAGGAGCTACGGAATAAGAAAAAAAAACCCAAACAAACAAACATAAAAACCCCCAGACTTTAGCACATTTGCTATGTATTCACTATGCACTCAGAAAACCAGAAGGTGAACCTGTTACATTTGTCAACTTTTGATTCTCTGCAGACAATTACATACCATGCACCACCCATATTGGGTTAGGTTACCTTCAATTGGAACACTTACAAAATTGCCTGGCAATTTTTTTTCATGTACGCTTCTCAGTGGTCAGTGAATTACACATGAATAGATCTACAGTCAGACAGAAAGAAAACCTGAAGGGGAAGGAGAAGGAAACAGAGAGAAAGGAAAAATAAATTGGCCCAACATCCTTAAATGTAAAAAAGGTAGAAAGGAGGACCCTGGGAAGTATCGACCTGTCAGCCTCACCTCTGTGCCTGGGAAGATCATGGAACAGATCCTCCTAGAAGCTACACACAGCTTCTGTGTGGTACAGCATGTGAAATTCTATCACTGTCTCTGTGAAACATAATTTTTTCCAGTCTTATCTCAGGATCTTTTGATATTTCAGATGTCTCTGAGTTATTGAAAAAGTATAGTTCTTATTTAGCCATGGGGAACTGACTTATCAACACAGAATTTCTTGTCAGCAAAAGGAAATAACTAATCAAATTAAAGACAAAGTAATGTTTTCTCTGTTCTTTAGCTGAACAATTGAATTAAAAAAAAAAAGTTAATTTAAAAAAGAAATTGGATCTTCAAAATTAGTAAAATAATCATGTGAAAATGGCAATTTTTCCCCTAAAAATCCCAGCCCAACACTTTCAATGCAGTAGTATTTTTCAAGTTACAGTATATGCATGTTAAAAAACACCTTTCTTTTTCTTGTTTGCTTCATTATTGGGGTTGTGATCAGAGCACATTTTCTGCTGCTCCCAGCTGAAAGGACAGAGCAGCTAGAAAGTCACCCTTCTTTTGAGTAGGAACTATCTCTCTTCCTGGCATACCTTTTGTTGCTGGTGGTCATGAAAGGACTTGAAAACAAAATGTAAAACTTTATCCTTGGACACTTTGTTGCACCCCCTATTTCACAGTACTGAATAGTTTGGTTACTATTAACAAAGAAAAGACAATTTGATTAAATATTTAGGGCCAGATGCACTTTGCAGACATCTGATACAATATCAGAGGAAGGAAAATCTGGTTTACATCCAGGACAGGACCAGAGAGACACATCAGCAAGGGGTTTAAAAATTTTGCTGGGATAAGAGCATCCCTTGTCCAGCCTGGACACACACATAGCTATGCCAGGTGACCAGGCAGGACCAGGGGAAATTTCTGCAGGAACAGCCCTATTTTGAAACACATGGCAAATAACCTCATGAGCTTTAGGGGACTCCAGGTCCATCTTGTCCCATGTTGGGGGCTTCCAAGGAATACACATCATTCTTAAGAGTTCAGGCACAGATTTTGAGCATTGCTTCCCTACAACCTTAATTTCCAGTATGAAGCTATTGCAGTGTCTTAGATCAGTCTTTCAGATTAATCATTGAATGACCTCCAGTCGTTATAAAAGATTACAGGAAAGTGAGACACTAGTCTTTAGAGGAATAATTACGGCACTTGGGAATGTCACAGTACTCCCAGGCTTTTCTTGGGTCTGTTGTGTAGCACCAAGGTCCATTCACATCTCCATCAGGATTCCTGCAGTACTGTAACAAAAGATAAAGGCACCAGCTATTAACCAGGGGATGAAAAAGCCTCCCAATGCATGTTTCAAAATTAGATTTGGGAAATACTTTTTTTACTTCCTTACTGATAAGTGATTTCCAATTCATTCTGTCAAAATTAGTTTGATTTTTCTATTTGTTCTGTGAGTTTAAAAGTAGATAGTGAAAATGAAACCTCTTTAACTGCCTTCAGCCAGTAAGCTTCAGTAATACAAGCTTGGATTTCTGAGCTCTCAAAAAATAGGAGATATTGACCTAGGACAGAGTTTTCTAAATCACCGAACTGTGTAGTCCTGCTTCCACTGTGGTTAGTAGGAACAGTAGGATCAGCCCTGAGGTCTTTTCACACCCACTTTGGTTGCACATTAGGTGTCTTTGCTTAACTTGGTGATGTCTATGAGTTGCAGGGACAGGGGTGCAGTGCCCACCCAGATGTGGGGTGCCAGGTTAGCTGAATCACTCTCTAGGTCTTACTGGTCATACTCACTGATCTCAGCTCAGCACAGACACCTCACAAACTTCATGGTACCACGTATTTTCTAGTTCCCTGCCCTACTCTGAAATATGTCCCATGTCTTAGAAAAAAGGAGAAAATATTTTCTTCCTCTCCTCAAGAGTCCCTGAAAATGCAGGAACAAAAACTTAGGGCAGGTAGTTTTTCAGAGTGAGTTTCCCCAGTCTGAGCTGGAAATCAATACAGGGTATGTGATGCCATCAGAGGATTGCCTAAAGCAAGCTCTAAAGTCATGTACTTGGAGAAAAAATAATTTGTCAACATCAAACAAGCTCTCATATCACAGAGCTTGTCACAAACCAGGTAGTATTGTATGTGGGATGTTACAAGTCTAGAGAACTAGTGATGAGTACATGTGTTAGGACTAGGGAGATAAGGTTAGAGTTGGCGAATGACTTACAAGGATGGGTCAGATACATGTATATTCTTGCATTATGTGCTGCAGCAGGAGCTGGAGGGCTGGAGAGGGAATTAGTAGACAATGGGGCTGCAATCCATCAGCACTATACTATATCTCAAGGAACTTGCAATGAACATTGGGCCCCTCGCCATCTCATCCGTCACTGTTACTACTGAAACCTAAGACCCCAGGTGCTCTTTCTGGCAGAGGAGGCAGAGGTGCTCCCCACAGACCAACTCCAGGCAGTCCTCAGCAGTGAGGAGAAGCAAATGCCCATCTGAAGCCCCTTGGCTGTGCTGTGGAAACATTCAACAGAGCTTCTGAGCATCTGTGTTCCCCACAGAAATACAGACAGCTCATGTCAATAAGAATTAGCAGGATCAGGTTCTTGGATAGAAGTGAGGAAAATAAATCAATTTACAAAGACCTGGCATGAAATGCTTGCTGAGGGACCATGAAGAAGACAGGCAAAGGTCAATGACAAGTATTAAATGAACAGCTGCTTACATTTTTATCCAGGCCTGCTTTTGGATGAGTCATGGGAGTGAAATAGTCATGGGAATGAGGTTTCTGAGAACTCCACTCTTGACAAATCCTGCCCCTTCCAGTTTTTGCTACTGTGCCACGATAGTCTTTACCATTACCGTTAATGCAGTCTGTGAAGAAAGAGGAAAGGAAATGATTGTTAGTTGTGAGCTACTGGGCTATGTCCATATTTGGTGGTGGTGAAGCAGAAATAAATTTGAAGAAATACTACTAGGACTTACATGTCTTATGTAATATGTATACAAGGAAAGAAGGACAACGTAGTGTCATTGATGGCTAACAATCGCATTTTAATTTCCTCGCACTTTAAACATTTTCTTCATGATCATGAAAGTCATAAAGAAGCTTGGTGTCAGTTGACTCCTCATGACCCCAGAAGCCAGGACCAAAAAGACCATGCAGTCATGAAGTCTTTCCTTATGGACACTGACATTTCTCCGCTGCCACATTTTACAGTAGGTAAAATGCAGTAATACATGTTCAGCTAAAATTACTAGCCTTCTAACCAGAAGAAAATGTCACAGCAAAAAAAAAAACAAAGCTGCAACACTCTAACCATCTTCCGCATAACAAAGTTGCCTCTGAACTGGATTTAAAAAGGCAGCTGTTGTGGGAATGAACTCCTGGGAATGTGAATACATGGCACAGGAAAAGACTTTTTTGGAGCACTTGCCGGCAAAATTCCATCACCTCTACCTTTGCTGTCATTGATAGTAACCCTCCCACATTACTGTGGAGACTACTCCTCATTTGTTTCCTTGTGTTTCCAGTATTGCCAGATGTAGTAGATAAAAGATACGATATTAATCTAAAATTGAATACAGAGACCCTGCTATAAAATTCTACAAGAAAATTCAGAAAATTGAGAGAGTGGATACAGTATTATATTAAATTATTTAACAATCTAGAGTTTCCTGTATTTCATCCTCATTCAATTTTTTATCATCTTTCCATAAATGAGAGCTTTCTGGTGATGAGTATTTCTGGGGCAAGTGGCAAGTATTCTTACCAGGATTTGGTTTCAGTGTTGTCTGAGGAGGTTTTGGTACAGTCTCTTCTCTATGGTCATCACACTTCTTCAGGCTGCAGTACTCCCATCTCACACTGGGGTCGGTGGTGTAGCACCATGGGCGGCTATCGACATCTGGGTTTCTGCAATAGTTCTGCCTCAAGTCCCTACAAATGTAAGCATATTATATTCCCATCCATGCCACTGCTCTGAAGAGAAGTTGAAAGAATATTTTAGAAAGAAAATCTGCTACAGATTTAGCATACATCATTTATCATGTACATTGTGCAGCTGCAATCCTTTTTCCAGCATAGAGAAATCAAGAATCATATGTAGAATATTTATGCCAAATACTTTTTCACTGATTAACGCCTATAATAGAATAATAGAATTTACAAATTCAGCTATGTAAACACACATGTATATTAAAGATACAATTCTTTTTACTTGTTCAAATACGTTAATAGCTTTTAAGAAGGAATAGTTTTTTACATTTTGGAATAAAGAAATAATGAATATTAGAAATAAGAAAATAACCCATCCCTTCCTCAGAGTTCTAATGAATTGCAGACTAGGAAGCAAAGACCTGCGCTCATGAATAAGCTCATCTATGAAACGATTCATTTCAGTAAAAGGGAAAATTTATGATAACTCTTAATTCCTTTAGAAGCAATGTATAAACACAGAGTTAATTAGTCTGAGGCATAATAGCGACCACTGTGGTTTGTTTCAAGATGAGGTTAATAGACAATGTTTCCACATTAAAAAAAAAAAGAAGGGATTATTTTTGTCAACTACTTTCCCTTCCCAGCTTTAAAATCATTGTGTAAAGATAATGCAAATCAAAATGAACTCATGAATGGTCATTGCCCAATGAAACACAGTAATTGGAAATACACATACGCATTCGGGAACTTGTCTGACGTTTTGTTGTGTCGGTGAGGTGACATTGAGCTCCAGGCTTGACATTTCTTTCCCGTAAGAGTGAAAGAAGCTGTGCCACGGTAAGTCACGCCATTGCCTTGATAGCACTCCTCAGTAATTTGAGCCTGCTCAGGCACATCAACAGCTGTAGTGAATAACAGAAACCAGTCCCTTGCATCTTAATACTTTGACATTTATACATGAGCATAGAAAGCCAACAGGAAACAGCAAGCCAGAGCACTTCACTGACCACCACAGCACGCTGTGTCAAACAGAACCCTTATCAGACAAAAGGAAGATTTCAAAAAATATTTGTAAAAAATTAATGATACGCTAGATTAAAAGCACTTGTATATCAATTTTACTGTCATGCACTGGGATTTATTTCAGTTAATCATAGAATCACAGAACGGTTTGGGTTGGAAGGGACCTTAAAGACCATCCAGCTCCAACCCCCCTGCCATGGGCAGGGACACCTTCCACTAGACCAGGTTGCTCAAAGACTCATCCAGCCTGGCCTTGAAGACATCCAGGGATGTCTTAACAATCCAAAGTATTAACTTCGAACTATTTGGATTGTTAATACAATACATACGGATCAGAACTTCTCAAGGGGTAGAAGAATGTCTGTGGCTTTGCCACAGATGCGCGTGTGGAACAAGTCTGCCTTGTGTAAGGAGAATTTTCTTTGATTGCTTTTTATGGAGTCTTGGTCCAGTGCTCTTAAATCAACATTTTTTTTTTTTTCAGGAGCTGGCATATAAAGCTAATTAAATTTTCCATGGAGCATTTAAAAATTTAGAGGTGAAAGGAATGACCACTTGGCAAAAGGAAAAGCTCTCTGTTAGTGTAATTTTTCCTGAGCTTGGCTGGTAGGTGACTTAAAACCTTCGGCACTTATCCATCACCTGGGCTCCACACCAGGCTCAGAACTTCAACTGACATGTAGCAACACTGAGACTAACAGCAGTAACACAACTGAGCAGAGTTACCCAAGATTTTTCAATAAGAACCATGATGATCCTTCACTTCCAGATGTCTCCTGTGGTTCTTACCAGGGGCCTCTGGCTTTGTCCCATCACAGGAGGGAATGGTGCAGTATTCCCACCGTGCTGTTCTGTTGGTGGTGTAACACCATGGCATCTTCTCACCATCAGGATTTCTACAGTAGTTTTTCTCTAGGTTCCTGAAATGGGAAACTTGGCTAAGAAAAGCCTCTCATGGAAACCTAGTAAAGGTTATGAACAAAGGTTATGAAGTTTTTAGGAGGGCCTGTAGTGACAGGACAAGGGGTGATGGGTTTAAATTGAAAGTGGGGACGTTTAGGTTAGATATCAGGAAGAAGTTCCTCACGGAGAGGGTGGTGAGGCACTGGAACAAGTTGCCCAGAGACGCTGTGGATGCCCCATCCCTGGAAGTGTTCAAGGCCAGGCTGGATGGGGCTTGGAGCAACCTGGTCTAGTGGAGGGTGTCCCTGCCCAAGGCAGGGGGGTTGGAACTAGACGATCTTTAAGGTCCCTTCCAACCCAAACCATTCTATGATTCTATGAACAACAGGGGAATGTACCTTGCTGCCTAGTTTATGGTGGATAACTCTGCTGTCATTTACTGATGACATTTACTAGATTAATAATTGCAATGCACAGGTGTTTTGGATTTGCTAAACCAGACACCTGATAGATTGATAGATGGACTAAGAGATTTTATTTCATGTAGTACTTTGAGGCCAAGAGCAGCACAGCAAAAACATAGGGTGAAAGGATCTAACCCCAAGCAAATATCTTACTTGTAACTTTCTTACTCCACATTGTTTCACCTGAGCAAAAATACAGTAAAAGGATGAACTGTAAAAAGTAAAAAGTAAAGTAAAAAGTAAAAAGTAAAAAGTAAAAAGTAAAAAGTAAAAGTAAAAAGTAAAAAAGTAAAAAATAAAAAGTAAAAAGTCAGTCAAACAGAGCTTGAAAGTCAAAGAGCAGACACTAGTATCCCAGAACAAAGAAGTGACTAAAAGAAACGTGCAAAAAATTTGAAAAGATGGAAACCAGCAGGTGATGAATGCTGGTGTAACAGAAGAATTTTGCAACATAGTTGAAGGAACATGAAGTATTTCTGTGCCTGGATACTTCCTGGGGACACTGAATAACGGAGAGGTTTCACTTACTTGCAGGGGTAGTTTTCAGGAGTGCGAGCGTGTTTGTGAGGAGACTGAGAACTCCAGTGCTGACAGGTATTTCCTGATTCAGTAACAGATATCATTCCGCGATAGTCTTCTCCTCTTCCCAATAGACACTGACGCCCTGGTGCAGGAGCTGGTGGGGGTGTTGCTATTGCAGAAAAAGGAAAGAAAAGTTATCAGTGCCTTCTAGACATAGTAAAAACCAAAAATACTTTGATCTTTATGATTAAGTAGGCTTTTAGCTTTCTTTGGAGGTAAGGTTTAAAGACCAAAATGTTTGGAAATGTCCAAAAGGTAGAGAAAAGGTCTAAAAATGTCTTAACTTTCTTCACAAGCAGTCAGATTGACAGAAGGGCATTTGCATCTGCCCCTTCAAGCAGCCAGGATACAACACAACCAAGTGCTAGCAGCCTCGTCTGAACAAAGCTGGAAAGTGAGCAAGTGGTCACACTGTGAAGTGGCAGGCCCACCAGGGATAGGTACAGGTATAGGTGCAGATATAAAAGAGATGTACTCTAACTGGTGAGAGTTAGACAGCAAGGATGAGGTCTGCTAAGAAGACCCAAGGAAAAGTATTGCAGCAAGGACAGGACTTCAGGGGAAAAGAAAACTGAAAAGTTGGAGAAGCTGGAGAACTGAAAGCAAAACAGAAGCCCAAAGATTTTCAGGAAGAGTGAAACTGTTTGACATCAAAGGAGGAGGATCAGAAGAAACATCAGAACCACTGAAATGCCTCGTCATATTAAAACACAGCAAGGACAGGAGATGTGCTCCAGGCAAAACCATTAGAAATGCCTATGACAGAAATGTCTAAACCCAGAAGAGGTATCAGAGGTACATTTCAAAGCTTGTTTCTTTTTTTTTTTTTTTTCTTTTGAGATTAAATGCAGCAGTCTTATTCTTTCCTTTATCTTTGGGGTCTCTTCTATTTGTTCTAGCTCCTTGCACCATGCTGAATAGAAGCTGTCTAGGTGTCTTTTGTCCTAGATGACTTTGTGTCTAGAAGTCTAGAAGTCAGACTCACTGCAACGGGGAACATTGCAATATTCCCAGCGTTTATTCGGGTTGGTAGTGAAACACCAGGGCCGAGGTTCACCATCAGGATTACGACAATAGTTCATCTTCAGATCCTTCTCTGGAAAACTGAACAGGAAAAATAATTTTTAACAAATGTCATTAATGGCTGTAACAATTATTCTGTCTGGGGGAGGCCTGAAGATCACCCTTGATGATAAACAACCCATCACAGGGCTTGACTCACTTTTCTGGGAGGTATCCATGAGAGTGAGGTTGCTGGGAGTCCCAGCGCTGGCACTCAAGCCCCGACACTGTTGTCGCAACTACTCCGTGGTAGTTTTCTCCACTGCAGTGCATGCACTCCACTGTAGGAGCAAGGCAGAATGAGGGCAAGAGTGACAGAAACCCCTAAGGAACTGATCCATAAACACTCATCTCACATGAAGCTCAAACACCTGATCAGAGCACAGGGTTGAAGGACAGTCTTTTTTTTTGTCAAAGTAAATGCTTATTTTTATTAGTAAAATGGCTTCAACTCATTGATTACATTGATAGTATTCTATTCAAACAAAGCCCCTGACATTATAGAAAATAGTTTTTAAAAGACATAAATTAAAACTAGTAAGCTATAATTGAAAATCTATGCTTTGCTGCTGTCACATTTTATTGACTTTTGCACTAGCAACTGACATTTGGTTCAATACTAGAGTTATGATATGTGAATACACTCATATAACATTTTCTTATCTAAGGAAAAAAAAAGGCATTGTATAGATGTTTTAGGGGTCTTTTGATATCTTCCTTGTTGGTGTTGAAAATGTCTTTGGAAAGTTTCAGGTTGAACTAAACTCAAGTTTGGAACAAATACTAGATTAAAAATAAAAGCATCTGAATAATTTCACATTCTTAAGTACATCTTCCAAAAAGGGAAAGGAATTGGTATACGTATCCTGACCTTCACACTCCGGGATTTGGCAGTAATCATATCTGGTAGCAGGATCTGTTGTGTAACACCAGGGTCCGTTTTCATCATTATCAGGATTTCTGCAGTAGTTCTGCTCCAGTCCTGCACTGGGGTGTTTTTCAGGTGTGTAGCTGGAACAGAATTTAAATGGAGATAGAGAATAAGGGAAATGTCCCAATTGTCCAGCTGAGGACTCAAAAAATGAAATCTTTGTCTGAAGACTATTTTGTTCATTAGAAGTCTCCTAACTGCTACTGTGTGCCATTGCTGAAGAGTTAGAAGTGCCCTAGCTATAGAATTCAGGAAATATGGTGCCTCTAAGGCCAGACATGTCTTTAATACTTGTATTTACTCCAGCTGTTCAGTTTCCAGTAATTTTTGTGCAGCCAAGGTACTTTTCAGCATGTAGAGAAAAGTCTTCTCTGGGACATGTTCCCTGAGAGACGCAATGAGATGTTTGCTGAAATGGAAGAGTTCTGTAACCTGAATGCTATGCCATCTCAATAAGAGGTTACTAAATAAACCCACTTGGGTGTTTTTCATTACATACAAGAAATACTGCTCTGTTAATTGTCTATGGGATCACTGATAAAATGATCTACCTCTATCTCATCTGCCACATTATACTTTTAGCCAAGAAAAGTTCTTGCTGGGGTGAGATTAATGGAAAATTCTTATTTCAGCAGAACCAGGTGCTCACCTGTTGGGTGTTCTGCTCATGTAAGGACAGCAACGTTTAAATGCAACTGCCAAGACTGACAATGTTCTATTGATCATGTAGGCCTAATTGCAAGTCTCTGAGTTACAACTCAAGTTAGAGAATTATTCTAGATAAGTGTAGAAAAATATTTTATAAGAAGACTTTGAACACCAAAGAAATGAGACTACTTAGCACATATGAATGGCTTAGTAAAATTTCAGAAAACCGTATAAATGTACACAAAAAGTTCTTACTTTGGTTTATGGGGGACATTATCAGCCCACTTTTGGCATGTCATGCCCTTCTGAGTTTTGGCTTCTGTTCCTCTGTAATCCACCCCGTTTCCCCTCTTGCATTCTAGAAGATAAACTGAAATGGTATGTACTTATTAATCAGTATCATCACATGTCCATTGGATTTTAGCATATACAAAATCCATTTTCATGCTAACACATTTAAATACATTTGATTATATTATTACTTTCTTACGCTGTCAAAAATAGACAGCTCACATTGTAAAAACTTACTAGTTGTTGGATGTCTAAGTTAAATTAATTAGCACTGAAAAGTTTATGTGAAAGTCAAAAACTTCTAAACCATAATTCCAGAGAAATAAGTGTAACACAAACTGGTTCTTTTGAGAACATATTATAGTAGATTTAAATAATAAAATATTCTTTTAACATTTAAAAATGCACTATAACAAAACAGAAACACATTATCTTTTCATTATCTCCTTGATGTTATTATAGTTATGCACAGTAATGAAAATCAAATCTTATAAAGAGAGCCACCTGAATTCAGCTGAAGAAGATAAGAGGACAAAATCACAGATGCACGCACATAGTATTTTAGCAGTTTAAATAAGTGTTTTTTAAAAAGTTCATATAAATGTAAATGACATTGACTTTCATTAAAGTTCACCATGTCATGAATGAGATTGAATTAATTCATGATATGCTAAAACAAGAATTCTGCTGTGCAAGATAAAATGGATAGTTGTTTGAAGGTGTATATTCAATATGTTTTTGTAGTCTTGGATTTTGGAACCTCATAACAACTTCATGAAAAAAAAGAAAAAGAAGGAGTGAAAGAATTAACAATGAAATCCTGTCTTTGTATAAAGTCAAGGGGAATTTTATTGTGGAATAAGCCTGAGGTTTCTATCAGTAGCCTTGAAAACAACGAATTGTTTAAAATTATTCATTATTAAATTAAGTGAGAACGGAAAGCTTAATGTTTTATTTTGTTTGTGTTTGGTTTTTTGTTTGTTTTTCCCCCAGGAGGAGGGAGCAACCATAACGCCATTGCATCCTTTAAGATTTTCCTGGGAGAATTGAACAATCACCTCTCCCAGCAAAGAACTGGTAACTGTTAGGGGACTGCAGGCTTGCATGGGGTGGCTCTGCCAAGGCATGGCTGAAGGAACTCAGGTCTTGGTACATTCCCTCAAAGATTCTGTGTATGCAGTTTACGTACAGTCACTGTCAGGCCACATGTCGTCTGGCTTGGAAAAATAAGCAGGAGACTCATTTAACTCTTCTCTGTGCACAGGGCATATTTCATCAGACAGTTCCTCCTTTCTAGCTGCCATGATGCAATCTGTCTTGTAGGTTGTGACCTGGCTTGTCTCAATGTCTTTCAGTAGTGTCCAAATCAGATATTTTGAGACTGAGTTTTGCATCAGCTTTTCTCAGTATCAGTTATACCAATACTGATTATACCAGTTACACCAAGCAGAAGATTAATATAAATCTGGAGAAATAATGTCATTTTACACAGATCTGTCTCATCAAAACTGAAAAGAACTAATATTTGAATCTGAAATAAGGTTCGGCTCTTCTATGAGCTGATAGGTCGTTTAGATCTGGATTTATACATGAACCTTTGGGCATGTCCTTATTTCAAAGTATATAGATGGGCAACTTTACTATAGAAACTCAGCTGGAAGCCATTGGGATCCCTCAAACAATTTTGCAATAAATTACCATTAAATACGTCTATAACTGAACATTGAATCAATCAAGTGCTAACTCTTTTTGTTTGCATAAGCTTTTGAATGTTTATATAACCTTTAGGGTATTTTTTTTTTGTTGTCTGATGACAAATACCTACCTTGGATCCCAAACTCAACCCCTGTCCTTTGGATTAACTATTTACAAACAGATAAGTGGATAACAATTCCCAAATTCTAAGTTTAATTCTTCTTACTTCTTGTTCTGTATGCCAGAGAAGGTTAATTTTCTCTTTTATAACACATACCATAGAAAAAATAATTTTTAAAACTGTGAATTTTATAACAGTTGTCATCCCTTTCTTTGAACGCATTGACAAAGAGCAATTAGGTCTCATCAAGTAGTTTCTTCAACTGAAAACAAATAATGTTGTTTTCAGCAATAGTATTGCAAAAGCAAGTGGGCATGTGAAAGAAATTTCCTTTAAGGATCAGGACAGCAGCAGCTACTGCTGATGGGATCAGATCTGCCTAGGTAAAAGATATGTTTTCCCTTCTTCTGTAATAATAGATTAAATTGTTGATATCATTAGACTGGACACATAATTATTTGAGACCCTCTGCAACTGAAGAGATGAGCAACAGAGAAACCATCTGACACACACACAATAGGATGCGTGTTTCATGTTCAAGATACCTAGGCCCCTCTTTTGTTCTCTGTAGGTAGACACATAATTTTTTACATTTTGGTCATGTAAAACTACAATTTTTCAAACCTTTGCTGGTGGGGTTCTGTTTTTCAAGAAACTAAAATTAATGCCTGTGACGTCAAAAGGCTTAAAAGGATGCCATAACAAATTCTCACTGAATAGTGCAGGACTCTCATCCAGGTTCTAACTTCAGCAAATCCAAGGCATATGTAAAAAATAAACCAGAATCACAGTCTAGCTCCTGATCACAGAACTAAAGTAAAATCAGTGCAGATTATTTACATGTAGGTTATTCATTCAGTCTTTAGTGTTTGTTACTTGCCAATTGATCCATCCAGTTTCCTTCTACAAAGGAAATGCAGATTTCTTAGTGTAACTTAATTACTTAATTCAGGGAAGTTCTGACCAGCTTCTGTATATAAAAAAAAATCTTATGTTCAAAACATTAAATTACTTATCAGTTAGATATACAAAAAAAGAGAGCTGGCTGTAGGCTTCTGAAAATATCATGCTAAAAAGGACCCACAGTGGTGCTTGGTCCAAACTCCCATAAAAATCACAGCCAGCTTCTGAGCTGGATGGGGCTGCTCAGATCTTGGTCCAGTCAATATCTGCAAGGGTGAAGGCTCTGCAGGCTCTCTGGGCAACCTGGTCCAGTGCTTACCCACCCTGTGAAAATTATTTTCCTTATATCCACAGGGTCTGAAAAAAATCTCATTTGGATACTCAGCTGCAATCCATACATAAAATCTTCTTGCAGGTGCTATACATACGGCATTATTTTATCCTACAACTCTTTGCAGGTCAATGGAGGACTAAGAATTAAATTTTCTGAAGGCCATTGGTATTTACAGCCTAGTCATTGCGCTTCTTGGCTTTTTGTTAGAAACTGGCATATTGAAACCACTGCATCATTTGCAGCAGCTGAGAACCTGGTTCACTGAGGTGCTGGAGCATGTCCAGAGAAGGGCAATGGAGCTGGGGAAGGGTCTGGAGAGCAGGTCCTGTGAGGAGCATCTGAGGGAACTGGGGTTGTTTACCCTGGAGGAGGCTCAGGGGAGACCTTATCACTCTCCACAACTACCTGAAAGGAGGTTGCAGAGAGGTGTGTGTTGGTCTCTTCTCCCAAGTGACAAGTGATAGGATGAGGGAACAGCCTCAGTTTGTGCCAGAGAAGGTTTAGATTGGATATTAGGAAAAAATTCTTCCCTGAAAGGGTTGTCAGGCATTGGAACAGGCTGCCCAGGGAAGTGGTTGAGACACTATCCCTGGAAGTATTTAAAGGATGTGTAGATGAGATGCATAGGGACATGTTTTAATGGTGGTCTTGGCAGTTTTAGGTTAATGGTGGGACTTGATCAGATTAAAGGTCTTTTCCAATGTAAAAGATTGTATGATTCTATGATTTTCCTTCATGTACCTTTCTTTGTTGAAGACGACCAACTTCTTGGTAGATAACTATAGTTTCCAATTTCTGAATATTCTCAAAGACAATGTTTTTTAAAAGACACAAATCAGTGAACAGTGAAAAGCAATGTTCACTGCATCATTTAACTCAGAACAGTAGTAATTCTATTCAAAGTTTACCACATTATCTTACTTGTCTGAATCATCAGAAAGGAGATCTTTTCTCCATTGTATATTACTAAAGTCACAGAACAACACAATGAAACTTAGGCTACATCAAAAATAAAACATATTCCATCTTCCCTGTATAGATCAAGAGCTCAGTGCTTGATTATGTAATTGAAAAGTAGTGTTAAAACCCAAAAGACTAAACCCAAAAACTAAAACCCAAAAAGGGTATTTGCCATTTCTTAAAGACAGACTTCTATTCAGAAAGACTAGGAGATCACATACATTTAAGTCACATAATCCTCATCTATGTCAAAACTGAACATGTACAAGAAGAAAATACAAAAACTCACCACAACAATAAATTATATCATAAATATATAGATTAGTTTCACCAAATGCATACAAACATTATATAATAACAACATACATATACTATAAAAATAGATCATTTTGATCTGAAGCATAGTTAGCACTCTAGTACTTTGTACAGTGTGTTCAACTAAAAGAAAGTTGGTTTGTCTCACCCAAGCAAACTGAATTTTCTTTAGTGATACAAATTAAATTATTTGGTAGTTTCCACCAGTGTCCCAGTAGGCAAAGGTCTGTCTCAGAAACCATTGCCAGCACAAGCAGACCTTCCTAGCACCCTCAGCAGAGACAGAGAAGGTGCAGTCCTAGGTTGCAGGCTGGTTTAAAAGGAGAGGAAGGGGCCCTTAAGCACCTCCATTATCCTAGCAGCTTCTGCATTTCCTGAGCAACAGTGTTCTTTTCTGCCTTGTGGACCCCAGGATTTCAGGAGCAGAGAAGATGCTGGAGCACTAAACTGGGGAAAAAAAATTGGTATCACTGCTATAAAAAAATGTGGCAAAAGCTAGGGGTTAGGTAGGGGCTGACCCACCCACTTCGTCTGACCCAGTGAAGGCTTAGCCCTCATTCACAAGAGGGTTATGTGAGACTCCCTGGAAAGCATATCCCAGTGAAGTAATGTTAAAAAGACATAGACACAAACATACTTCTTTTTTCATAAAGAACCACATTTGGTCTTCTGAATAGTGTTGATGTTTTGGTGTTCTTGGCCAACGTAAAACACCGTTGTTCCTTATTGGTGAATAAGACGGCCCTGTTGAAATTAAGAGGAGAGAGCAACATAAGAAACAATAGCTGAATGTGCGCATTATTTTCCTAAACACCTTTTCTAGTATTCAGTCATAATTTTAGCAAGCACTGCACTTGAGAAATATTGATTGAGTAATGTGTCACTGTGTTTGGTTTTTGTGGGATGAGGGTGGGGGGTG
>NW_010233910.1:0-8117 GCF_000690775.1 Eurypyga helias
ATTATAAAGTATCCAGGCTTCTAAAGTATTTGAGGATTCTTAAAGAAATGCATTTAAGTTAGCTGAATTGTAAAATACTGGTTTGAGTAACTCTAGCCATACAAACAAAATTGAATTTCTAAAGCTGTCAGTAGGTTATTCTGTGTAAACATTATTTGCAAATAAGCCTATTTGCTGTGTGGAAAGCAAGCAGGTTTCTGTTCAGTTTCTGAGGTCTTGCTACCAAACTATAGAAGACCAGCTTTTCAATCCATCCTCTAAAGCTACTGACGGACTATAAACATCCTTCAAATGTAAACTTCTGTAAACTAATTGTTTCCTGTTTTATAAGGAAAGCAGTGTTGCTTTGAGGATAATGAAGGACAAAGGGCAATGAGAGAAGCCAATATTTCTCATTCAGGTGACTGTTTGCTGTGGTAAATAAAGTATGACTTATTTGTTTATGTAAGCATGTCATAAGATTTGCAAGTTTAATTTTGGTAACTCGTGAGAAAAGGTGGAATCAAGGACAAGTAATTTCTTAAAAATAAGCAAAATAACCATAGTTATTTTTTAATCTATTAATAACAAAGGCACACAGCCGCCAAACTCCTTTCTGTCCAGTATAGAGACAGGTAGTTCATTTATCAGTTACTGCATAACAGTTTCTGTTCTGCAAAATATG
Source organism: Eurypyga helias (assembly GCF_000690775.1). NCBI lineage: Eukaryota > Metazoa > Chordata > Aves > Eurypygiformes > Eurypygidae > Eurypyga > Eurypyga helias. The sequence goes on from NW_010233910.1 coordinate 665, forward strand.
TGTGTAAAAATGTAAAACCTCTAAATTATTTCTACCACAGATTAATAGATGATGTTGTACGAAAGTATGTTATAATGCACAAGAGTTGAATGGATAAGTTCAAACATATAAATGGCTGACTGGAAAAGAAAAATAATGTATTTCAGGTTTATTCCTTGTCTTTTTTTTTTTTTTTTTTTTTTTAAACCAGACTCAGAGGTTTCTAAGAACTGAACATGCAAACCTGAGTTATGCACATATTTGTCCATATAATATGATGATTGTTTGGCAGTGCAGCTCTATTGGAGAGAAAAATCCATCCTGGAAAAAATACAAATTACTTCATCATAAACTCCTTGTCCAAAGATAGCTTCCTTAAGCTACATCTTCAGTAGTTTAGCATCTAATAGGAATTACAGAACATTACATAGGAGTTTTGCCTCAGAAGATGTGGTTAGCATTTCCAGAAATAGGTGATCGATATCATAGATCAACACAAATTTTGTAGTCAATTAAATGCAGTTAAATGATTGGAAAAATAATTTTAAGTTTAAATAGATTTTTAGTGATCATTCTGTTGTTATTCATTGTTTCGGACAAGCATATCCTTCATAAAAACGCCAGCCAGCCAGCCAGTCAGTCTTGTGACATTGTTCCCTCAAAAGCCTTGCTCCATCTTTATTTAAACTTTAATATTTTAATGCATAAACCCAATGTAATACTTTTAATGGACAAAAACATTTTTCCACACACTTCTCTTTTGGTGTTGTATGCAAAGTTTTTTCTTTCCTCCCCTGTTTGGACCTGAGGGATGCCGAACAGGCAGGATTGCCACTGGACAAACTTTGCTGCAAGCAGCTCTGAGACTGCGCGCATGCGACCAAGCATGCCCACTCCATGGTGTGCTCCAGTGGCTCCAAACAGGCTGCCCTGCACCTCATGCCACTGCTCCTGGAAGAGAGCTCTTGGGGGAAATCTCACCCAGACTTATGCAGGCCAGTGGGAGACATGCCACAGCTAGAAATGACTCATGGAAATTAATAATTTCCTAATTATCCTCTAGTATAGAACAGATTTGATGCCTTCTTGTGTCTTGAACTATTACTTACACCTGAACTAATATTACATGTCACTGTTCCGACACGGCGGCTTTTTAAGCTCTTTCTGGACAGCCACACGTGATTCCACAAAGGAAGGGATAAATCAAGCTCCAATTCTGCAAGCCTGACATTGTTCTTTCAGCCATATATTCTTCTAATACTGTTGTGGTTGAAGTGAAAGATGAAGAAAGTAGACTTTGTTATTTTTTGCCTTCAGATGTTCTCTCATTTTCACTGGATTAGAAGGTCAATCAGTGTATTTGGCTTGCTTATTGTGCCACTAATAATATTTTTATTGGACAATTTAATGCTGCGATCTTATAGTAGGAGCAACTTGTGCACTACATATGATGTTTAAAATGAATAATTTTCGAATATGCTCAGTATTCTGGGAAGGAGGATCATAGAACTGTTGCACAGATAAGGGAAAAGATGACCTTGCTTGGCTTTAAGATACTGCTTCAGGAATGACCTATACTGGATTTTACTGCAATATTAAATATTTGGGGCGGTGGGTTGGGGGGAGAAGTAGATCAAAAAAAGGACTGTAAAAATGAAACTGTTTTGCAGGTCTACTGCAATTGCTGGTAGCATAAACAGTTTTGCTTACATATGCATATTTATTAATTTCTTCTCCTGAAGCCCAGCACCAAACAGACAATTTCTTTTCATCTGATATCAGAGAAAGTGATAACGCTTACTGGTCTCATTGTATTTTCTAAATGCAGTAATTCTTCCATATCCTTGTCTGAGAAAACTGTAACCAATATATGGATATAAAATAAATTCTGATTTCATTTATTTGTAAGTCTGAAACTATGACTGTGTATCTATGGACACACGCCCACTGTATATATATGGATGCTGTGGGTTGACCCTGACAGGAGGCCAGGTACCCACCAAGCTGCTCTATCACTCGCTTGTGAGACCCCACCTGGAGTACTGCATCCAGCTGTGGAACCCACAACATCAGGAGGATGTAGACCAGTTAGAGCAAGTCTAGAGGAGGCCACGCGGATGCTCAGAGGGCTGGAGCACCTCTGCTATGATGAAAGGCTGAGAGAGTGGGGCTTGTTCAGCCTGGAGAAGAGAAGGCTCCGAGGAGACCTTATTGCAGCCTTCCAGTACCTGAAGGGGCTACAAGGAAGCTGGGGGGGGCTTTTTGCAAGGGCCTGTAGTGACAGGACAAGGGGAAATGGGTTTAAATTGAAAGCAGGGAGGTTTAGATTAGATATCAGAAAGAAATTCTTCACAGAGAGGGTGGTGAGGCACTGGAACAGGTTGCCCAGAGAAGCTGTGGATGCCCCATCCCTGGATGTCTTCAAGGCCAGGCTGGATGAGGCTTTGAGCAACCTGGTCTAGTGCAAGGTGTCCCTGCCCATGGCAGGGGTGTTGGAACTAGATGGTCTTTAAGGTCCCTTCCAACCCAAACCATTCTGTGATTCTTCAGATGGACAAGGGAGAGGAAATACAACAAAATGGGTTTAGATAAGGACAGAGAGAGATCATTCAACAATTACTATCATGGGCAAAACAGACTCAACTTGGGGAAAATTAATTTAATTTATAACCACCAAAATCAGAACTAGAACAACTTCTTAAAACACCTTCCCCCCAGAGGTGATACCACTGTTGCTGGTGGGCTTGGCCTTGGCCAGTGGTATGTCTGTCTTGGAGCCAGCTGGCATTGTTTCTGTCAAATATAGGGGAGGCTTCTAGCAGCTTCTCACAGAAGCCACCCCTGTAGTCCCCTGCCCCTGCCTCCAAAACCTTTCATGGAAACCCAACACAGTGGTGTATACAAATATAGAAAATACAAAAAAAGTTCAGTTTTAAAGCTATTTTTATGTTTGAAAATCTTGTAGCTATGTTAACTTGGTTAGTGTTCTCAGCAGATTCCCTGAAGAAATTCACACAATTTATATAGTGTTTTGCATGCAGGAACTCTGTAAAATTATGTAAGCGTCTGTTCTTGCGGATGCTTTTGGAAACGTGTGGAGCACTTGGATTGAATGCACTTACAGTATGCACACGCTAAAAACTATGGACATGTAATTCTTCTCCAGATAAGAGCTAAAGACTGATGTTTTATTTGCATTCTAAGAGTAATATATACATAGAGAACATAGAATTAGTGACTGCTTAGTCACTGCTGGTTTTGAGACAAATAAACTAACATCTTTTTCATTGTTCTGTTACTGAAGATTGGACTGCTGACTTTCCCTTTTTACAAGAATAAAAATAGAATTTAAAAAGAAATGCTCTAGTATTAAAATATCTGCCCCAGCTGCAGATAGATAGTAGGCCACCCAAAACCCAGTATATTTTAAGCAGCAAAAAACCTGAATTCCTGCTTCTTTTTCAATTCTCAAAAGAAGGTTTGTTTTCAGGCAGATTGGAGAGACAAGATCTAACTTTCCTTTATTTCTAACACATTAATCTTGTTGAAAATGCAAGCAGAATTTTAAACTATTGCTTAACCTCTGTGGAGTATTTTAAGATGTATAGTTGATAATTTATCTCACCTGTAAAATCACAAGCCAGTTCTGTACAAGATTAAAAACAGGGAAAGAAAATTAGGAGTTAAAAGTATAGACATTAATTCAACATCTGGAAATATTCTGCAGCTGTTTAAAAAAAAAAAAAAAAGTAAATCCAAAGGCTGGGAAGAAATGTAGTAAGAAATAATAATGAAGGTCGTCATTTAGATCAGATGGCACATTGTCAAGGGATTTTAGTATGACTTGTAGTGAAAAAGGCAATTATGATTTTTTTAGCTGATTTCATCAACGTTATGAATTAGAGAAGAAATAAAACTTTATTTAACCTCAAAACTTCTATTGCAACTCAGTTGTTGCCTTTTTTTTTTTTACAGTATCCTACCAGAATGCTATGCATAAAATGTATTCAGGTTTCAAAAAGACCAGTGAAAGTTGTTGGGAAGAAGAATGAATAATATCTGGAAGGAGAAGAACAAAAAACATCCAAGACAGAGAAGTATGTGGTTCTTTTAATTCTAACAAGGTCATACATGCATAAATTATCAAGCAGTAGCATACATAATTCAAATATTCAGATGTTTTAACAGATCAGAAATTGTTTCTGTAATCGTGCTTTTATCATAGGAATGCATGTACTGAGGGATCTACAGTACCATTTTTTTCTGCAGGAATCATGACTCAGAAGGAACAGTATTTTAAGAGGTATTTTGAACTCAATTTAATTTTATGTCATCATTCATTTTCTACTCCCATGCCATATTTTACTTTATATCATCTCTATATTGAACTGCCTATGGAATATCAGGTGAGCTTTTCTTCATAAACCATTATTCATCTTGAATATTCCTCTTGAATATTCCTTACCTGGGAGAGGTAAGAAATATTATCTCCATTTGACAGATGGAAAAATAGCATAAGACAAAGTAAAAATCTTTCAAAACTGCCACTGATATTGAATTTTCATCTGAAATGACAAAAGCTTAATTTTTTCAAGTAATTTACCATTTTGAATACCATTTAATAACTTTGAACCACTCACCAATCTCTGTCAATAAATTAGGTATTTTGGTTATTAAAAAAAATGCAACTTCAAAATGGTGGCCAGTTATGTGAAGTATTTCTGGGGAAAAAAAAAAGAGTTGTTTACTACTACAGAGAAATTTTGAAAGAAAAGACAGCACTTACTTCTCCAGGACAAAGTGCTGCTGCCCACAGCTGTAATGTATTTCCTCTGTTTTGTGTGAGGTTTTTTTCAACACCTTCCCATTGCAAATAAATATCTCAGCATGTAGGCATTGTTTTGTCCTTTGAAGATGGCCCGTTCTAGGTATAGAGATGTGAAAAATCTGATGACTACTGAATCCAAAGAAAAATGCCCATTAGAATTGGACAGGCAAATTTAATTACAGGTTTCTAAAATTTTGTGATCCTTGGTTTTGTGAAAATTTTCAGACGTGTACTGAAAAGGGTCATAAAATTAAGCATTTGAAAACTTAGGCAAATGTAAGCACTCTGAAAGATTTATGAGATCGACAGCTACTGGTTTAGGTGGGAAATGCTGACGCTCACTGTTCACAATTACATGTGTAGAGTCAGATCTTCTTGTGTTTAGGGGTACTGCTAATTGTAGTCTGTTTCCACTACCTCTTACATTCATTTTTGCTTCCCTCTTTCATCCTGGTCTAGTTGGTTTTCAAGAAATGGAAGCCCAAGAAAGATGGGAAGAGAGAGTGCAGTCACAAGACAGCTCTAAGCCAGCGCCCTCCTCGCTTTCCTGCTGCGTCTGAATGCGTGTTCATACAGTTTCTACTTGTGCTGGCGCTGGCACAGAGAGTGTTGAAAACAAACACTACTAAAAAGCTTTTGGCTGGCTGTGCTGCACCCGGGCAGATGTAGGAATCAAAGGCAGCAAGAGTGCACGGCAGAGCCTGGGAGAGAGGGAGGGACAGTGAGGGCCCCAGCTTCGGCTCATGCTGCCATGCAATAGCAACATGCAGTTTCCTTGTACCTGTCTGCTGCTTGGCACAACCGAGGCTGTCAGCTGCCAGAGCAGAAATTTCTGAAATGTATCACTTTTCTGGTATATGCAGAGAAGCAAGGTGAGTGAAACAAGGTCTGCACTGGCAGTCTGTAGAGGGAGAGCCTTAACAAGGGCTGCAGAAGCTCTCTGCTTGGGTACCGTTTTCCAGAGTCATGGCAAAGGGTGCATCCTTGACAAACTCACAACTGTGCTGAATTTCATGCTACTAGGGCTTCAAAGAAGCAATTGTGAATAAGCAAAACAGCAACACCAACAAAGTGTGAGTAAACATATCTCTATTATAATTATAGCAATAACATCTTTTTGTTGCCACTTTAAAAAATCCCAAAGTATTAATACTGTGAGGCAAATATCTACCATGGAATGTTTCAGCCTGCATGTATGAAATCTAACAAAATTATAATAATCTGAAAATAGATTCAAATATTGCAAAATTACTTACAGGATTAAATATAAGCAAGCTAACACTTCTATTGTAAGACGAAAAATGATCTAGAGAAAATATATCAATTCTGCAGATGAACGTGAACCTTAAATACTAGAGAAAGTGATATGTCCACATCTTTTCAAAGAAAGAATATTACAATGATCTATTTAATATCAAGGTATACAACCTTATTTTGACCTTACAAGTGTTGTCCTAAATCATGGTTTTTCTACCTGGTGTGCAAGAGCCAGTTAACACACTGAGTCGAGATATTCATATTTATTTTGTTCCTGTAGAAGCAGGCATTAGCTATCTAACACAGCCAGCATACCTTTCAGAAATACAAAGGGTCTTTTATGCAAAATATTAACAAATTAAAAATCACAGTAAAATAACTGATTGGTCACTCATACTTTTCCTCACCACCCATAATTACATATGTTCATGTTTTAAATATCTGGGGAGGTTTCCTTCATTAGCATACTCATTATTTATGAAGGGGTGTAATTTTTAACATTAAAATCACCTAAAGCTGGTTCAGGACAGAAATTTTGCTTAGGGTCCAGCATAGATTCAAGTAACAAACTGTAGATCACTATATACAATGTATGCTTCACAGGTGAATGATATACTATTGTTAAAGACGTGGGGGGGAGTTTCCATCTCCAAGGATACCTGATCCTAGTAACTACAACACAAATGAGTCTATGACACAATTTTTATTACTTTATTTTGAAATAAAACTGTACTACATAAGGCCTTTCAAAAAGTACACAGGGAAATTCAGCATTATTCAGTTTTGCCTTTCCTACATTTCTGACTCGGCCAGGTATACTGTTATTCTAAGGAACACTATGGTGTGAGTCTATTGTTGTTTCTGGGGCATGGCATGATACACGCACTGTCTCTTCAGCACTCTATGTGCCTGGAACTGCTTTGGGAATGGTTGTTATAATCATATTCATGGTGCATCAGATAAGGTATTTAATAGATTTATCTTGATATTAGTCAGAAATTTTTCCTGGGAGACCTTGAATAATTAAATTAGTAGTTATCTGACACATTCACAACTCTCTTGGCTTCTGATTTCTAATTACAAAAATCTTGTTTATTATGGACAAAGTGCTCTATTGCTAACCTACATACATGGAAGTCTAGAAAGACTAGAAGGCATTAAGGAAATAATAGGCAGAATTATCTTCTGAATTACATCAATATGAACATGAGTTTCAAAAGTGCTAGGATACTTTAATAGTTGTTCAACATTTATTTTTTTTAAACAATGTCACAGAAACCTTTGACTGTGCATGCTGTATGCCCCCATCTTCAATTATCTCAGTTCACTAGCATGAAACTTTCATAGAATCATAGAAGGATGTAGCTTGGAAAGGACCTTGAAGATCAT
>NW_010233910.1:8139-34998 GCF_000690775.1 Eurypyga helias
CTTCCACTAGACCAGGTTGCTCAAAGCCTCATCCAGCCTGGCCTTGAACACTTCCAGGGATGGCGCATCCACAGCTTCTCTGGGCAACCTGTCCCAGTGCTGAACCACCCTCTCCGTGAAGAGTTTCTTCCTGATTTGTAATCTAAACCTCCCTGCTTTCAATTTAAACCCTCTACCCCTTGTCCTGTCACTACAGGCCCTTCTAAAAAGTCCCCTCCCAGCTTTCTTGTAGCCCCCCGTCAGCTACCGGAAGGCTGCAATAAGGTCTCCCCGGAGCCTCCTCTTCTCCAGGCTCAGCAAGCCCTATTCTCTGAGTCTTTCCTCATAGGAGTTGTGCTCCAGCCCTCTGATCACCGCCATGGCCTCCTCTGGACTGGTTTATCTCATGCTGTTGTGTTCTGAACATCAACCTAATGAGGGAGAGTTCTTGGAGAAGAACCTGAAGACTTGAAGTTTGGTTAATCAGTGGCAATTTGGCAATTTTTCACTTAAAGGTTTCCAGGTGTCTGTTGAGCTGAAGAAAGATCAACCCTAGCATATTTATAACTCTACAAAATAAGATCTTTGGCTATCACTGTCAACATATGTAAAACTTGTCTGGAACAGTATGAAAAGGTTGTAAAAAAAGAAGAAACAGTACTACTACTGTAGACACAGCAATGTATTCCAGCTCTTGCTAAGAAGAGCCCTTAGCCTACAGAGCTACCAGGTGGTCTTCATTATGTGTGTCTCAAAAATTCTAAGATTATGTTGAACCCTGAAGGCCATCCTATTTAGATACTAGTACTCATTGTGTGGCTAGCTGGGTTTTATTTGGCAAATGACAGAAGAAAACCATTGAAATTTTGTACCCATCAGTGCTGAGAGATGGTTATTATTTTACAATGCTTACTCTTTGAATTTACAGAATTTCAGAGAATTGATTAAAAAAAATTATTTTTGCGTCACAAACCAAATAAGATATTGCTTATCTGCATGTTCCAGAGATAATTTCATATATTTTTCAAGAAATGGTCAGTGATTACAAATTCTAAAACATTATTCTCCAGCAGCATACAGAAGTATTAGTGCAACAGAAGAATAATCAATGATCCCTCATTTCTCCCACATTGAGTAGTGTCAGTCCTCCTAAACCACAGATGTCTTTTTTCATTTGCTGACCATAGCATTTGTCTTCTGAAATTTGCTATGATTTGACAACAATTGAAATCAGTATGTGGCATTTTCCTTCTTCAAATTAGATTAATATGTTAGGTAGTGTTTTCAGTGGATTTCAATGGATGAGCTTGAGAAGTGGGCCCATATGAATCTCATGAGATTCAACAAGGCCAACTGCAAGGTCCTGAACCTGGGTTGGGGCAACCCCTGGTATCAATACAAGCTGGAGGATGGAGGGATTGGGAGCAGCCCTGCGAAGAAGGACTTGGGAGTACTGGTGGACAAAAAGTTGGACATGAGCTGGCAACGTACACTCACAGCCCAGAAGGCCAATTGTATCCTGGGCCGCATCAAAAGAAACACAGCCAGCAGGTCGAGGGATGTGATTTTCCCCCTCTACTCTGCTCTGCTGAGACCCAACCTGGATTACTGTGTCCAGCTCTGGAGACCTCAGTACAAGAAAGGGATGGAGCAGGTCCAGAGGAAGGTCACAAAAATGATCAGAGGGTTAGAACACTTCTCCTGTGAAGAGAGGCTGAGAGTGTTGGGGTTGTTCAGCTTGGAGAAGAGAAGACTCTGGGAAGAGCTTATTACAGCCTTTCAGTACTTAAGGAGGACCTATAAGAATGATCAGGGCAAACTTTTTAATAGACGTTGTAGAGACAGGACAAGGGATAATGGTTTAAGCTAAATGAGATTTATACTAGATATTAGGACGAAGTTTTTTAGAGTGAGGGTGGTGAAACACTGGAACAGGTTGCCCAGAGAGGTGGTAGAAGCCCCCTCTTTGGAAACATTCAAGGTCAGGCTGGATGGGGCTGTGAGCAACCTCATCTAGTTGAAGGTGTCCCTGCTCACTGCAGGGGGTTTGACTAGATGACCTTTAGATGTCCCTTCCAACCCAAACCGTTCTATGATTCTGTGATTTTCTCTAATTTTTATCAGGGTGAGAGAGGGAACATAATTCTTGATTGTGCAACTACAAAAGATTTCTTTGTTTTTCCACTGCTAATTTTCCATGCAATTGAGTTAAGATATTTCCAACAACTAGCAAAATTGCATATGCATTACATTGATTTTGTACTGTCTAGAAGCAATGCAATAGATCATTATCTGCTGAAGTAAAAGCTAACTTATTGATCATATCAATACATTTCTGTGAAAGTTGTGTAAGAAATCATAATCTCAGAGAAGTAACCTACTAAATTTGGAAATTATTAGAATGCTGGCTACTGTCTGCCATAATCAGACCATGACCAAGGTAGGAAGATCTTCTCTTTTATTCAGGTTTGTTCTCTTTTTTAATGTCAGAAAGTTCAAATAAGGTATATTTTCTGAAGATTCTGATGAAAATTGTCTTCTATAAATTTGAATTGCCCTCTTGATCACATTCAGGATGCAACTTGCACTGTCATTTATGATTATTTAAAATTTAAATTGGCTTGTTGAAATACACTGTGAATGGTTGTGGATATCTAGTAGGAATCTCTATCATAACTTTGGAAGTTTCAATTTATCCCAGAAAAATAATTCTTAACTACTATTTTCTCAGTATCTTGACTGTCAGGTGTTTTACATGACAAGTGAATACTGCAAAATCCTAGAATACGATTTTGAGAAGAATCGGTGGGGAATACTTAAATAGGTGTTCTGTAATCTTTGCAGATGGTGAACTTGTCACCTCAGAGTAGAAACCATATCTCAGAGCAAGGGTGCATGGATCAGAGGACACTGAGCTGTCATTTAGGGGCATAAATATTAATAAAATAGTATTCTTTTTTTAAAGCTGGAAGCATAACAACAGCTTTGTCCTTTCTGCTTATTTAGAAATGCATACTTTATAACTTTGACAATTACCACCAAAAAAAATTAAAGAAGCAAAAGAATTTGTTTCATGCATGAAGTAAAAACTACATATACTACAGTAAATAATCAAATTAATTCCACAAAATGTGTATCACAATCAATATGGCAAACAAAATACAGTACTTCTTCACAGTGCATAATCTTCATATAAGCTTTTCCCTTCTCCAAAATAAACTAAACCAGGAATTGAAAATGTATTTAATGGAAGATAATTATTCTTCCATAAGATAATTATCTTATGGAAGATGATGTTCCTTCCCTAAAAAAAAAAAACAAACCAAAAGACCAAACCAAACCCAGAACAAAAAAATAATTCCCCTCTTAGGCTTTAGGTAGGTAAGTCAGATGTAAAGCGAAAAAGCAGAGTCACAGCAGATACTTCAATTATTCTATCACCATGGTTTTTATTTACTTTTACATGGAAGACAAAGATGGTAAGGTAGGGAACAAGACAGAAGAGTGGGAGGGTGAAGTAACAGCAAGATAAGTGTGAGGGAGGAGAGTTTGTAAGCAAACAACCACAGAATTGTGGGAGTTTAGATCCATTTCTTTAAAAATGTTCTTCCTACATCTTATAAAATCAGTTTTTCCTGCTTTGGTAGAGCTTTCATCTTATAATATTGTTTTGGTTTAATGCCAGCCAGCAGCTAGGTACAACACAGCCTCTTGCTTACCTGTCCTGTCCCGTCCCCCCCAACCCCTCAGTCCAGTAGAGGAGGAGAACTGGAGAAAAAGAGAAACTCCTGGGTAGAGGTAAGAACAATTTAAAAAATGAAAGTAAATTAAATGAAACAATGATACCAATAATACTAAAACTACTAATAATAAGTAATGAAAATAATGGGTAGGAAAACAAATGATACAGCTGCTTACCCCCTGCTGACTGAGAGCTGGAGCTGGACAAAGAGACAGCCCACCCCTGGCCCAACCCCCAACCGATACACTGATCATGATGTTTCATGGAGTGAAATACACCCTTGGCCACTTCTGGCCAGCTGTCCTGACCGTGTCTCCACTCAGCTTCTTGTGGCGAAGATGTTGGGGATGCAGGTGTAGCACCAAAACTGAAAAAGTTCTTGACTCAGTACAAAAACTCCTCAGCAACAATTAAAACCACCAGCATTATCAATAATCTGCACAAATTCAAAACGTAACTTCATACTACCCACTGTGAAGAAAGCCAAGTCTGTCTCAACCAAAACCAGCACAAATACGTATCTGGATGCTCTCTTCTGGTTTCCCTCAATGGCGTTTGGTGAAACAGGGATATACAAGAGCTAGGTCCTTCTCTTAGCAAGTCTCAGTGTAGCAGTAATGTTAGGACTATTTTCTGATTCCTTTTCAATGCAATAAGCTTTTCTTTGCATCATTTTTATTTGTAGACTGTTCTGTGATACCCTGAGAGAAACTCACAGGTCATACTTTCTCATTCCTATGTTTGCCAATATTCATAATTGCATGATTAATAATTTACCAGCTGTTTTCCTGTAGTGACACAAACTAGTGACACAAAAACAGCTCAGGAATGTCTGTGTTGCTCATGTCTTCCTCAGTCGCCCACTGTTATTGTGGTATCTCAGCACTGAGTTTATCTATGCAGTTATCATGCTACTAGTATGTAGCTGACTCAAAGTTATGTTGCCATTTGGGTAAGTCAGCAATGTCCATTTTGCACAATCCATTTTACTGCTTAGATACTCTATGTTCTGTGAGAAGTACTTTACAGTGATGAGCAACAGGGCAGAATCTTAGAGACCAAAATATTTTTGCCATTTTGTTGCAAATACTAGCTGTGAAACTTGTGCATCATTTATTGTTGACCTTATTCCGGTGCTTTTGTAGTGGGTGTTACCTTGCTGTATGAATAGTCTGAAACTAGAAAGGATAAGAATATTATCAGCATAGAACAGCCACACTAACATTCCTTCGTGTAGTAGGAAGAGCTGCTCTGTGAGAGGAATGTACTCTCACAGGAATTAAAGATTATTGTCAGAATTATCTGTTTCATCTAGACAGATAACATGATTTAGAGATGAGAGTACCTCTTCGGTCATGCTTTCTCTATCATAAGAATACAAAAAAATAGTTTGCATACTAAGAAAAAAAGGTCAGCATATACCCTTGTAGTGAAGAAATGCAACTGTATCTTGGACCCTATTAGCAAGTATTCAGAAAGTCAAGGGAAGTTATTCTTCTCCTCTGGCATTTATAAGACCATATCTGGAGTACCATGTCCACTTTTGGGCTCAAATGTACAAGACAGTGACATACTGTCAGAGAGGGTCACAGTGATATGAGAACTGAAGCACAATAGGGGAGGTAGAAAGAGCAGGATTTGTTCAGTCTGAAGAAGGGAACGCTGAGGGGAAACGTTATTGCTGCACAGAAGTATCCGATAAGAAGAGATAGAGAAAACAGACCCAAACTCCACTAGAAGGTGCACAGCTGTTGGACAAGAGGCAAAAAAACCAAGCTGGACCTTAGTAAAGTTTGGTTAGATATTAAAGAAAAAGAAAATCACCCTGAGTGTGGTCTGACACTGGCACAGGTTGCCCACAGAGGTTGTTGGATCTCTATTATGCTGATATTTGAAAAAAGAACAGGATAATGCCCTACACAGCCTGGTCTAACTGGATCTGCTTAGAGTAGGAGGGTGATCCAGATCACATTCACAAGTAGTTTTTGACATATAAGACTTACACATCAAAGGTTCTATGAAATAAATAAAATCCCAGCCTAAATAAAATACTACAGTATATGAAAAGAAGGTGAGAAAGAGAACACTGCAGAATTTTGCTTCCAATCTGTGTAACAGATGCTAGTATTTGGATCACAAGGAGAAATAGAAACCCATTAAAATATATGAAAATATAATATTAGATATGCTTACCACGTTTATTGATGATTATCAAAGTAACTAAGGAAATAATATCCCACCACTTATTTGGTATATCCTAGATATTTTCATTATAACTGTGCTTGTCATTGCAGTACGTTAATATTGCAATTGATCCTCTCAGGTTAAAGTGTTTTGTGGCTGCTGTACTGGCATGATATTTTACCTTATTTGTCAACCACAGCATGTGATATGTTATGACATGACATAAAGCTGTGCAACATAAAAAAAAAGAAAAAAAAAATAAGTCAAGTCATCCACTCTGACATAATTTCTGTAGTGCAAACATTTTTTTCTTCTAATTCAAGCCTCAGAACCAAATACAACATATTGGTTGTCAATCATGATTTGTGTTAATGCAAACATATTACTTCTCAAAAGAAACATAAAGCTCCAGAAGTACTATTTTTTACTTTGTTATAAACAGTTGTTCCCTTGTTTTTTATAGAATCATAGAATGGTTTGGGTTTGAAGGTGCTTTAAAGACCATCTAATGCCAACCCCCTGCCATGGGCAGGGACACCTTCCACTAGTCCATGTTGTTCAAAGATGCTTATGATATAAGGCTATCAGACATATTACAGTACACTTCCAAAATTGTCTTTAAGAGCATATTTTTGAAATATTAGGTAAGTTACTTTTCTATCATGAGTACTGTGCCAGTAGAACATAATCCTATGCATTAAATCCTAAAAATTAGCAGAACAAGCCAGACTAATTTCAATCAAAAAAGAGCCTGAAAAAATAATGGAATTGGAAGCAGCTTCTCTGAAAACAACTAATAGACTTTGAAGATATAATTTCAATATTTTCCTCTTACTTAATGTGCATGATCACAGAATCCAAGCATATTGCATGCGTTTGTCTTTACACACACATTTTCAGAAAGAATTGCAATGGATGTTGTTTGCGTATTTCTTGATTGACTATCACCAGTCTACTGTAGTTCTTAAGTTCATAGTTACAGTAACTACAATATTTGAAAATTTTCTGGAAAGGTTGCATATTTATATCCTGTTGTGGTTTAACTGAATCTAGCTGGTTTGGCTGAATCCAGTACATATCCTTATGCACAAATTATGTTCCACTTTAATGTATTCTTGAATATACAGTATTATAAGAACTTTATTGAAAAACCCTTTAATGCCATTGTAAGTGTTATGCTGATCGATTTATAGCACTTTCATAGAAACTAGCTCTTAAATTTAAAAGATGCTGCTTCTGGTAATATAAAAATGATTGGGTCTGTAACCTTTCTGTTGACTGAAATTTTGTGAGGAGTACTCTCGCTGTCCAATTTCAGAGAAGCTGAGAAGTAAGAAACTATGCAAATTTTTTTATTAATAATGTTATTAAGAATTGTCAAGACTATAAATTACTGATACTTCCTTAAATACACATTGTGTACAATCAGTTGGTGTTTGCACACCCAGTTTCAAATGTTTATATTTCTGTTCTTGCATATAATTGCAGCTGTAGGCTAAAGAGAACCAAATACTTGTGTTAGGCACAGTCTCCAACCAGAATACAGAGTATCAGAGAGAGGAAGAAATTATAAAATATCTTCTCTGGACAACTTAATGATGCATGCAACTTAAGTTTACATGTATGAAGGTTTAAACAGCTCTTCAATCCAAGAACCAAGTGTGGGCAAAATAAAAGACTGGCATCACTGTACATAGGATTTTAAATTTAAGGATTTTTTTTTCCTCAAGTCAAGGCACAAACTAGTTCTGTCAAAAAACTCAGGTGATTTACTAAGCAGTGAAAGATTATTACCCTGTAACATTCTAAGATTTGTCTTGGATTGGTCTAAAGAATGATAATTTATGTTGTACAGTTTTGTCACAGTTCTTATTCTCCGTTAAAGATGCACATATATTTTATAAGGAATTGATGAAAAAATGCACCTTTTATGATGATTCACCAGTGTAATCTAACCTTTGCCAGTCATATTTTCCACAGAGAAATTATGTAATTTGCTTACTATTTAACTAAGCGTAAATACATTTATAATTTATTGCTTAAATTATGTACTTTGATTTCTATTTTCAATGAGATTTTTTGGGTACTATAACATGAAAATTCATTAAGTTGCCCGGATATAGTTGTAATATGTACTGTATTCTTATTTTACATGCACCATACAAGATATGCCAGGTTTTGATAATCCTGCTATAACCAATTTTTATTTTTATATTTTTGAAATTAATTACTTTCTTATGAAGCAGACTGGAAAATCTACACTGGGTATATAGCCTAGCATTAATTTAATTTTCTATAATAAATATGTTTGATTACCTTACTAAGGAAAAAATCAGCACCTTAAAGCAGGAATACCCTCCACTGATTTTTCAACTTCCAACACTCTCTTTTCATCTTGGAAATTTCGGTGAAATTAGCAGTCATTCTCTGTCATTTCTTCCTAGACTTTTAAATTATTCATAATGATAAAGTTTAAAAGACAGTGAAGGACAGAATGATGTACAAATTTTTAGTAATTGAAGGTTTTCTCTTCTACTTTATGTTCTGTGCTTCACAGCTGAAATTTCAGCATTTAGACCTAAACTAAATTTCCTCCAATCCTGTGTCCCCTTACCTGGTTGAGCTTGGGAGTTCTGACTCATTCATAGTCAAGTTTGGGTCATCTTTGGGGCCTGTTGACTCAGTAGATATTCCAGTTTCTAATTTAAGAATGCCTAGCCAGGTAGACCAATCAATGCCTTAGATGGATTTTGGGGAAAGAGCACTTTGTTGTCATGCTCTTCTGCTACAGGGCTTTCCAATCACTTGCAGTAACACAGCTTTAGTAGCACTTCCTCCTTTAGAATATGATCGTCAAGGAGTCATCGCTCCAGAATGATCCCATTAAGTGATCCAAGAAGGATAAATGCACTTCTTGTGAAGATGTTGATGGGGAAAACTGAGACATCCCTACAAAAAATATCAGAGGTAAGAGAAATTTCTTAAAGCTATCTCTTGATGTACAACAGTGGTTTCTCCAAAAATAATAATTAAGAACACAGAGCAATTAAAATGTGTTAGGTTGACATCAGCTGGCTGCCAGGTGCCTGCTCAGATGCTCACATTCCATGAGTTACTCACTTTGAAATGTCTTTTAAGTCCATTTTCAATCTGTGCAGTTCAGTGGAGTAGTGGTCTCTGAATGGGACTGTGTGCTACCCTGACAGTTTAATGGTACATACGATTCACAACTAAAGGGTGGAGGGGAGAGGATGTATTCCTGTTCAGTCAGTTGTGACTAATGTTTTAAAGTTTTAGAAAGTTTTAGACAGTTTTAAATTAATGGATTTATAAATAGAATAAAAGGATGTTTTTGCTATAAAAAACAAATAATAATTACTGCAGATTTTTATTAGAAGTTAATAAAGATAATAATAAAGACAGATTTAAGTTAAAGCTATCATCCATAATTTACCTGAGAAACTAATTTTTCTTTCAGTAAATATTTTTGTATGCAAAAATGGCAAACAGTTTTCAGTAAAAATCAGAAGTAAATTTTTTTTAAATTAGAAACCCTTCAGTGCGCAATTTGTTTCTGCTTAGTTTGGTAGAGACTTGTTCTTCTGCCATTCTGAGTTGCTTATGTTATTTCACAGTGTGGTGTCTGAGCAAGTAAGGAAGAGAAGTTTGAAGTAATTGGTGTTTAGAATATCTATTTTGGTTAGTCAAGTCCTGCAAATTGGTTTTGTGCCAGCATTCAAAAACTGCTATTAACAACCATATTGTTTTCATTGCTCGTGTACTGAGGGAAAATAGTTATTTTGCATATTTTAAAAACTGAAGAAAAATAAATAAAATAAAAAATAAAATAGATTCAGGAAGCAGTCCATGGTTCTAAAGGCACTGCCAAAGGGTTTCCAGCCTGAAGACTGTTAAGAAAACTTTTGAGACATTTTAATCTCACATGGCCATTATCAGCCTGAGGAATGCTGAGTGAGAGATTAAGTATGTTTAGTAACTTGAAATTTAATTAAAAAGCTGTATGATGAAAGAAATGAAGGAGAACATTTCTTATAATAGCATTTGCTAAACTAAATCTCACATATTGACAGAACTTGGACTGAGAATAAAGCTGAGAAGTACTTTCTTTGAATAAAATGTTCCAGTTCAAGACAGACATATAACAACATCCCAGTCTGTGGCAGACATATATAAACCATGGTTTTATATGAAAATATATATAGCCATTTTCTCTTATCACCTACTCACCTCAAGCAGGGTAGATGGGTATTTGCTTTTTTGAAAGCAAGTAATTGTTAAAGAATTACCTTTTTACTCAGATCAGGAGATGTCATGTTTGCTGTTGCATCAATTGAAAAGATAGCTTAGGGGTTTCTGAAGATTATCAGCAATTTAATGAGTTGAAAATTTATCTTTTTTTAATACATTACAATAATGAGACTGATTTCTTAATTTTTTCCAAATTCAAAAAATTCCAGATAAATATATAAAAGTGAGTTAAGAGGAAGACGTAAGATCAAAGTTCTTAGAGAAAAAATTAACGATTCTCAGGCACAGGCACAAGCTTTCCCTGTGTTCTTCCCTCCAGCAAGTATACCACTAGGTTACTTCTGCCCCAGGTTTAGTTTGACATTTCTCCAAGTTGTAAATGTCATGACACCTCATTGCAAAACTTATCACAAAAATAGCAGTGTCGTGGCATCATATACTGTGTCATGAATAAGATTAGTAAGTTCTACTGGGAAAGTTGCCTGAAGCACTTGCTTCAGGGTTTTTTTAATATTCTCAATTGAATTAACATTTTAACTTTTTCCCACTTGAACTCTACCTATCGCTTATTTTTCAGATTGTTCATTTGTGAACATGAAATACCCTTGTAATCTGTTTCATGAATGCTCCAGTCTTTTTGTCTCTTTTTTTTAACTTCAGTTGTGTTTTGGGTTTGGTTTGGGTTTTGGGGTTTTTTTTAATATTCTATTCTCTTTCACTGTGATTTTTATCTTCCCCTGTTTTAAGTAGATGCACGTACTGGTTGTATACTTCTCTCTCATGTGCATCAGTTTTTGTTATCCTCAAGTTCCGTCATTACACTCTTACCAAGACAAAATTAATGGTATATCTCCATGATTTCCATATGAATGGATTTAGTTTTAGCTTAAAAGAAACAAATTTTAAATGTTTATTTGGCTCTCAATGTTCATATGACAGTTTTGTTAAATCAGTATTAATATATATAGTAAATAACCAACATGTGGTGGAGAAAACATAGTAAATTAACAGAAAAACTCATTGATACTCGTGTTCTTAGTGTGCCTATTAGGATAATAATTTTAGTTTAAAAAGATTTTTAAAAAAGCCTATATTTAAATTAATTCTAGAGCAGAACTTTTGATAAAAACTTAAGGTTATTTTTTGCTTTTCTGAGCTATGTTTTAAAAGGACAGTAGTTAAGATTTTAGACTCTACACCTAGGTCCTACTGCAATATTGCTGAAAGCATTGAGAGAATACTATTTTAACAAATAAGTCTCCCAACTGTTATATATTGATTTTAATGAGTTTCCCAACTGTTATATATTGATCTTAATGTGTCATTTTAAATGTCACAATATTATTAAATTATTTTAAGTTTACTTCTCACTTCCATAAAATACTCATAGAGAAATCTATCTACGTTAAGCCTAGATGACAAGACAATTTTAGTTTAATTACATAGACTAATATCTTTATTACATATCTAGTCACTTTCAAAACACCTATAATTCCTGGAACATTTAATAGTGTGAAACAACATTGGAGTATACAAGTCCAGTGATTCAATGTTCTGGAAAGAAACAGAAAGATGATAGCAAGAAGTACAAGGTAGGTGACTGTAATGTTTTTCAGAACTTCAGATTCTCTCAAAAGAAAAAGGAATAAAATTATTAATGGCACAACTGCTTAATGTTGTTCAGAAAGTGTATCTGTTATTACAGAGACTGGAAAGATCAGTATTGGATAGATTTTTCTCAGTATTCATTGTGTCTTCCATGTAGTCTTACTTTGAGGCATACAGACACTCAGATTGTATACACAGGTTCCTTTAATAACTTGGAAGAGCGAAGAAAGTCCATCTGGTGTTACCCTATCCCAAACATTTTATAGCTCAGGGAAGATATTTAGTGGCTGCTAGGAGTGTCATAGAATCATAGAGTCATTTGGGTTGGAAGGGACCTTAAAGACCATCTAGTTCCAACCCCCCTGCCATGGGCAGGGACACCTTCCACTAGATCAGGTTGCTCAAAGCCTCACCCAGCCTGGCCTTGAAGATAGTCAGGGATGGAGCATCCACAGCTTCTCTGGGCAACCTGTTCCAGTACCTCACCACCCTCTCCGTGAAGAACTTCTTCCTGATATCTAATCTAAACCTCCCCACTTTAAACCCATTACCCCTTGTCTTATCACTACAGGCCCTTGTAAAATGTCCCCCCCCAGCTTCCTTGTAGGCCCCTTCAGGTACTGGAAGGCTGCAATGAGACCTCTACAGAGCCTTCTCTTCTCCAGGCTGAACAAGCCCAATTCTCTCAACCTTTCATCGTAGGAGAGGTGTTCCATCCCTCTGATCATTTTCATGGCCCTCCTCTGGACTTGTTCCAACTGTGTCAAAGATATTTTTATCCTAATTTCTTTGTTTGAAAAGTAGATCAGATGAAACTATTTCCTTGAAGTCCACACTTTATCAGTCAGTATCTACTTTCTAAAACACCTCAACTTTCTAGCACTAAGGATCATTCACTCCAAAGACTGCATAATTTCATACACAGAAAACTGTTGGTGACGTCAGAATTTTGCAAACGGACATCTAATCCATATTGCTATTATGTTCTTTATTAGTGGATGATAGCTGGTATTGAGCCTGAACTGATAAGTCTTTAATGCATTTGATAATTTACAACTATTCAAACTGAATCAGTGACACGATGCTTCTTAATTTTCTACTGCCATGGTATTCAGGTTTTTGAAGAGCACATGTAGGTCGGAAACCTGCCCAAATGTAAGAAAGCTAGAAAGTATTAATATCCCATGGCAGAAATAAAACTTTTTCCCCTTATTTAAATATTGCCACTTAACATATTATGAAATGTAATAGACTGTGTTGCTCAGGTGGCTTTCTCCCCTGGTATCTTGATTAAATATTTGCTTTAAGAGTCAACAGAGAACAGAAAAATCTCTGAGAATACATTTTAAAATATTCTTTAAAGGTTCATATTAAAAAAAGATTTTTAAACAGAACTCTCTAAAAAGAATTTTACTTGCATGAAAAAGATATGTCATATTGTTTCTTGAAAATTTAGAAGGTTGCACAAATTTAGATTTTGAATTATTAATTTACAGATATTTGTTGTGTACAAATATTGAGATAAAAAAATCAGTCTGATAAAAAGAAAAAAACACAGACCCTGCTTAGATAGCTTAAATGCCAATTAGAAATAAGAAATAAATTAAATCAGTCATGGTTACATGAGTTCATCTGCAATTTTTTATTAAACAAAATGGCATAAAAATTTCTTTGAAGGAATTTTTGTGAAGGAAGTCTACAAAAGAGGAATATTATTGCAAAATTACAGTAGTATCAAGATTCATCTACAGTAGTTTAGGTTCCATTTTACTGAATATTTCACAAACACAGATGGTATTTAAAAATTTAAGGAATTTCAAAGAATGGAAGAAATTAAATATCCACATTTATTTAGATGGGAAATACAGGCATAAGTAAGATGTGTCAAAAGATAGGCAAGTTGTCTGTAGTAAGCTGTAAGAGAAAATCTGTTCTTCCTCTGAAGGATTTGCTTAATAACTACTATCAAAACACTACATTTCTTAGTACTATGACAAAATAAAACATCAGCTTTCTGAAGGCATCACTTATTAGAGGTTATCATGTGGCTTGACCTCTTTTCTAAAAACTTGACCATAAAGCAATATTTGTCTTTGCATTGATTTGTTTTTACTGTAATGATAAACAGAGAAATCTGTTAGGAACTAGATTGAAATAACCAGGGATTTTTTCCACATGTCAAAAAATGATCGTTTGACACTAAGTTATATTTGCAAGTTGCCCCATTGTCCATCCTAACCAAAAATAGTTAGTTTCCAAAGAACATATAAATTGACCTAAAACTCCTGAGATTAGACATATAACAGTCTTGTTAACCTCAATATTTTGTATTTCTAGCATAAGTTTTTGGTTCATTTTACCGTTGTAAGAATTGGCAAATTACTATTTCACATAATTATTGCACTGTAGGGTCTATATCTTTAAGAATCTGATTACGTACAGATAATAAAAAGACATGATAAAAAGCAGAACAGGAGATTATACTAGAATAAAGTGAAAAGTGTGTAAATTAATTCTCAAAATTTGTGTGCATTCTATTCCTGTAAAATATAAATTTAAAAAATAATCACAAATTATATACAGCAGCTACTATGCTCTTTTCCCTTATTTTTCTTGTGTTGCTTTAATATTTTCCATCTTTTCACACGGTTAAATTTTCTAAGTCCTTTTGTGTATTTAACTTATTATGTGGGAATTCATGATGTAGTGATTATATAGGACTATATTATGTAAAT
Organism: Eurypyga helias; assembly: GCF_000690775.1. Classification (NCBI taxonomy): domain Eukaryota; kingdom Metazoa; phylum Chordata; class Aves; order Eurypygiformes; family Eurypygidae; genus Eurypyga; species Eurypyga helias. The sequence continues at coordinate 22,657 of NW_010233910.1, forward strand.
AAAACGAAAAGCAAACTGCAAAGTAACTTCTTTCAGGAAATTGGAAACCTGAATGTAGTAAATAAAAATATTAACCCAAATAATGTGGCCCAAACTGGGTGCAAGCTTTTTGTATTCACTGCCATTCTGATCATTGTTCTACAGTTGTCTTTAGGTGGTGTTCTATCCCAAACAGGGCTTCCTTCCTTGGGACCAGATTGGACCCCCGTAAATTGGTATAGTGAGGGCTGCTAGGTCATCCGCACAGATTCTATTGCCCCTTGCAGAGCAAAATATTGCTTACTTAACTTCTTAGTTGTATTACGCTTCTCTTATTGCTGTAAGAAAACCCCAAACCAAAACAACAACAACAAAAAAACAAACAAACAAACAAAAAAACACAAACAGAATAAAATTTTACTCTTAAAGAAACATTACTAGCCAGTATATATATATCCTTGCTTAGAAGTTAAGGTGAATCATACCAATAAGCCACCTCCAGGAATGACAGTTCTTAGAAGTTGGCTTAACCAACAAAAACTATGATTAACAAAATGCAGTTACTCTGTGAGCCATTGTTATTGTCTGAAGATTGTTAAAACTGCAAAGTTTAAGAAAGGAAAAAAAAAATATTTGGACAAGGTAATGCGAACTCTTGCAGTTCTGTTGTATGCTTTGAAATATATTTGCCAGCAAGTTACTGTCACGTATTTTTCTTGTTGTTATAAAAGTCCTGCTTTTAAAGTGTCATTGCTAATGCAATTTATGTATTCAGGTCTGGGGTATATATCTACAGAGTACTGAGGGAAAACTGTAACTTTTAAAAAAGATATGTGACACAAAAAAACCTGTGTCACAGAATCACACTTTCCAGAATATCTACACAGAATTGATTAGAGATAACAAAATAAAAAAAAAAAAAAAAAAAAAAAACAAAACAACCGAACTGATGTAATTAGGTTTCTGCTTCTTTTATTTTCTCCTAGCTAATAACTCACAGACATTTGTTCCACAGTCTTGTCTATTCTCATATTGAGTTGATAATACTTTTCAAATTTGTACATAATGAATTGTCACTCATCAATTGCTTGAGAATTTAAAATATGTATTTTAAAATTGTGTTTTAATTTACAGTTTTTCATTTAAGCATATGTTTTTCAGAAGACAGGATATCTCAGTCCTATTTCTGACTTTCAATAATAATAGGATCACAAGGATTTCTTGAGGAATACTTAGTATGTATTAAAATGCACTGAGTTTCATAGTTCTGGAAGTGTCTATGCATAATTTCTTTTATGGACTTTGCAAACCAATGCTGTAGATTATTTTTATGAAAGAGTTGCCTTAGTTGGAAAGTAGCTGCTAATTCAGAGTCACAGTTGGTTTTCTGTAGATGCAAATTTAAAAAAAAAAAATCTAAAAAAAAAAAAAAGGCAGAAAAGTTTGAAGCAGACTTTATAATCCAATAGAAGCTCAATTACTGTTGCTGTAGTACACAAAACTTTTTTATGATTTTTGTTGTTGTCGGAATGCAGAAACTGAAATTGTCATTTGCATGAAGGGGGTTACGGGGTTAATCTTTTGTGCTAAAAGCAACAGTGACATTTTCAAGTGAGAAAGAGCTAGTTCTAAGAATCATTATGTAGTATGAAGGATGGAATATCCAGTTGTTTTTTCTCTTCTATCAGATACTAAAAGAAAAAGAGAAAACAAGATCAAAAGTGGGGAAACCTCCAGAGTTGTAACAGGCAAACAAGCACAAAGAGAATTTGGTAAATGAAACCATCTATACTAAGAATCTGAGGAGCTGAGGAGATGGTTGCTACTGAGATCTAATTAGCAATTCAGTACTGGGAAAAGAACCAATTATACAAGCACAGGGAGTTAACTAGGGAGGTTGAATCCTGGCCTGCATCATTTATAAAGGTTTTTGGCTATACACAGAAAGTGGTTTTGCTTTTCTTGTTTTCAAACAGTAGCCAAAATAGTGAAAATTATTCCTGTAAAGTTTGGAGGTGAATTTTATTTGGATTGCCATTCAAATTTTAGAGAGGATTCCAAATTTAGTACTTTTCTCTGGAAAATATGCTGAAAAACTTAAGAAAACACATTTTTCTCTTCCCCCCACCCCCCCGCCCAATTTTTTCTGGTGATTTCATGGCTCTTTAATATTTGAAAAATACTAACACATGCTGATCTCTATGTATAGACCTATGTATAGATCCAAGCTAACCAGTAAACATGAAAGTTCATCCAGTATAAAACCATAAATAAATCTTCCTTATTTTTTAACACATATCCTGACCTTCAGGTCTTTCAGAAATATGTTTTTTTTTCCATTTGGAATGCTAGCTGATGCTTACTAAAACATTTCCTTTTTATTGGACTACAGTATACTATTTGTTCCAGGAAAAATAGGTTATTGACAGACTGCTTTGTATTTCATATAATGAAAGCTAATAAAAACTCTTAATTTGCAAACGTTCACTAAATTTCTGAAATGCACATGATTTTAAATACATATCTACTTAAGCTACATTAATGCAGTTTTCATTGTCAAATCTCTACACTGATTGTCTGTAGATATGATACTGAATTAAAGATTGGTCTCCAGAAACATTGTTACTTTTTATATGAAAACATGCTGAAGATTCTCCTTTCAGTGAGATTTTATCTAAGCTTTGAAATGTTCTTCTGCATTCATGAGGCAAATTACAGTATTGCTAATAATTTTCAAGAACAAATTAAATCTTATACACATACTAACAAGAGTCCATTCACTGACTTGATTTATGTCCTGTCCAAATTGAAACAATGAATTTTATTTGGCAAAAACTATTCTGGCTCAATTTCAACATGTCATCCTAACCTTAGTAATGCTACCAGAGCACCTGTAGACAGTACAAGCTTCAAAGAATGATCAGCTGAAATGAACTAAAATACAAGAAAGCAGTGCTTACATATAATGATATACGCTAACAGCAGGTGGTGATATACTTTTAAATTAAAGGCAAACTGCAGCTCCCACCCTATATGTTCATTAATACAAAAATATAGTTCAAGATTCATCTGCCATGGGTATGAAGGCAGATCAAGCTTGAACGATTTCCTTTTTTGTGTGTGTGTGTGGGTGTTTTTTTGTTGTTGTTTGTTTGGGGTTTTTTTTGTTTGGTTGGTTGGGTTGGGGTTTTGGGTTTTTTTTAGATCTGTATGGATTTGCATAAATGTGTGTGTACATATGGTATATACTATTTCTGGTTTGAAAGTTGTGAGAGCTGTTCTCTTGTCTTTGTGAGGCTTTACAGTGCTAGTAGTCAGGAGGTTAGTGTGTATTACTTGTTACAGGCAGAATTAGTCATCTCAAATGTAACAATCCTCTTCTGGAGGAGAAACGTTCTAAATTTTTGTTATGCTTGGAAGCCTAAGGCATATAGAGCTACCTGGAGTTAAACAACTCACATCTATGTCAGGTTTTTCTTTGGTCATCACTCTGTTGTATTTAAGTGCCTTGAATACATGTTGGTGTAGCTGGAAATGCAGCTGCAGTATCAAAAGTCAAGAAATATATTGAATTCAGTGCAGGCATTCCCCAGCACCAGCTGAGACCTTACTTCTCTCAGCATCCAGGAGCACAGCTTCATAGCAGCCATGGTAAAGAAAGTTAACTCTTTCCTGACTGAACCCAGCACTCTTGGGAAGACTTTGGGCTTCCTTCCTCAAGCAAGTTCAACCCATGCTCCAGCTATATGGTTTAATTATGAGATAGGCCTTCTTAGACTGCTACCTGGTATAGGTATCTCTGTAGATGGTGGTGGTAACTCCGTATGTACACCTGAAGCTGAATTTTAATGTCTCTGACAGTAGTCATCTGAGTAAGTAGAAAATTACAACAAATGACCATATTCCTAGAGGATGTTGAGAAAATATTAGTGAACAGCGAATCATATAAAGTATAAAACAACTCATTTACCCTATTTAAAGGAAGAGTTAACAGTCATAATAATCAAAGACACAGAATGTTATAAAGCTCTTAAGATTTCTCCATCCAGAATAATTTCTATTATGAAGTTTCTTTTCTGTAAAACTTCACTGGCAAGCATGAGGTTCAAATAGAAAAAAAATAGAAATGGAAAAATGGGAAAAAAAAGAAGTCAAAATGTGGTGTATGAGTAATGTCATGTGTGAAAAATCTATTTATGAGACTTACTAGGCAAATTCTGTGACCCACTGTGTTAAAACATAGAAACTAAATCTATGAATTTCTTGGTCATATATTATTATGAATGATGAATCAGAAAATACTATTTTGTTCAAAAATGTATCTGCTGATTTAACTCTGCTTTAAGTGGTTCTATGTCAAGCTGCACTGATTATATCTATGGAGAATCCCTTGTTTTTAATGAGAAAAGAAGAGGTTATTCTTAGTATCCGATGGTACCCAAAACAAGTACCAGAGTAACTCTGAACACCTATTTAAATACTTGCATGCTAATGCTAAATAAACCCCACAGTATTTATTGGATCCAGTTTACATTCAAATGGTCATAAGGAAGGATGTTATTGACAGCCTAATTATTACAGGAAGTTGGATGTGTGATACACTTATTCTGGAACTTTAGAGCTTTCAGTTTTATTGATAGAGAAACAAAGAATAATGAATTCTTTCAATAAAAAGAAGCAATTGTTACATATTGAGTTTAAATTATGTAACATGATTATTGTTTTGTAGTTCAAACAAAATAAATGCATGTTAATAAGAGACTGATCAAACAAATTACTTTTTAACATTGATGAAAAAAATAAATGAGAATCCTTAAGATTTCTGTAGCCCTTTCATATATGTCAGTCAGAAAATATATTTTTACATTATAACTTTTCAGACTGCTGCTAATAATGTGGTTTGGTTTTGGTTTTTTAATTTATTTAGGCTGAGTTAAAAATTAGGAAAAACCCAAACAAAGATGGCTTCTTTTTTGTGTCACTGCATATAGTTGAGATTAAATTTGGTGTTTTATATGAGTGGATTAAGACCCTAGTGTTTATCATCCCGTGCCTATATGGTAGGTACTAATAATGAGCATGGGTTGGAATCTTGTAAAGGATTTCATCGCTTTTACAAGGCTTCTCTTAAGTATGCACAGATTTACATGCTTTTAACTTGTCCCTTAGTCAGTGGATATTGCCTGAATATGCATTATGTTAGTTCATAAAAGAGAGTTACTGTAGAAATATGTATACTAAAAACATCCTGGTTTTGCTGGTGCTAGTTTCATAACTCTGGAAAGACTCATTTTTTAAAAAAATACACATGCAATATGCAAGCTTTCTTCTGCCTCCTTTTTGTAATGTTCTTTTCATCATGTGTTAGAGTTTGTTTAAACCTTCACCTTACTGTCTCTTTGGTGCTGATGTTTTATTAATTATCTTACAGATAATCAATAAAACATTATTGTATTAAAATTTCAGAAAATATTTGGAATGATGTCATGCTCACAATAAATGTCACTGAAGTTCACTGCAGTTCTTTTGGAACAAAGTTGATACAGTCATTAGCAGGGAAACCCAGAAACAGCTTGTACAGCTTTAAAAGTATGCCTGTCTAGACAGCAGATGAATGGAGAAGAAATTCTTCCTGCATTGGCCTTGAGCAAACTCTACACGAAATTGCAAGTACTTATATAAGCCAAGATTGCAGTGACCAGATAGGAGAGATTAAACTCCTCATTCTATTCTTATTTTATGTAATCACAATTTGTTTACATAATATAAATGAACATACATTTTATGTGTTGCATACTCTGCAATAATATACCTCATGGAACCCCAATAACAAAAATATATACATAGAAAGAAACATCCTTACAGCAGGACATCTCTCACTGTGTGCTATTCCTGGCAGTAAAAATAAGCTTCAGGATAGATCCATAAATCTGAGCTCCAGTACACTCAGCAACATTTGTGGTGGTGCCACAGGCTGACAAGAACTGCAATGTGCCTCTTCCTCAATGTACTCCTTGTACTCGTTTCCCCAGTGCAGACCAAATGGCTCAGTTCCTTTACAGGGAGATGTCCCTCTCCCTCCAAGATATTTCAGTCATCCTAAAGAGACTTTGAAATACAGTGAGCAAAGAGACAGGCAAGGCTGTATCACTCTCTTCTGTCCAGTGGTCACCAAGAAACATAGTGGAGTTGGCTGATGGTTTTCTCTTTCTCAGGGCAAGGGAGCTCTTGCCTTCTCCTTCACTAGCATGGTGGCAAATATTTACTCTGTAAGCTGTTCATGAACTGTACTAAGGGTGTATATGTGCACTCCAAATTCAAATACAGTATAGTTTGACGCCCAGTAAAAGAGTAAAGCCAAACCATGTGACTTCACATTTGTTGCAAGCGGAGAACATAACCGTGTACGTGAAAAGTAGCTCAGCTGATGTTGCGAAAGCCAGAGTAACTTGTTTCCTTATAATTTCCCTGGGAAGCTAGGCCACATACCATATAAAGCTGCATAGCTTAAAATCTCAAAAGTTTTAAACTGATTCCTGATATTATAATGTAGTCAACATATTGACTCTCAACATATTGACATTTGCCAGTTTTAGCTGAACTTACTTTAAAACAGTTTCAAGGGAGAAATTCTACTTCAAACTTATTATTATTAATGATGAAAGGGTACAACAGATCTTGGGAGCATCAGAGTATGGGGACAAACATCAGAAAACAAGCAAGAAATATGTAAGCAAAATAGTTCAGCAGTCTTTGAGTGGACTTGATCAAAAACACAGGGGAAATGACTGAAAGACAGGAGTTTGAACAGCTGTTTCCACAATGTGCCAACATAACCTCAATGGAAAGTAAAACCTGGACAGAGCAAATCGTGTGCAGCCAGTGCTGAACCTGGAGTTTCCCGTAAGTCAGAACACATGTGGGCGCTGGTGCCAAGCCAAGCAGTATTGCACATGAGCTACGAGGGTAAACAAATAGGAATAATCGTAAGGAACTCAGAGCAGCAGCAATCTCACTGAGCCATCTCTGCCACTCAGCTCTAACTGGAGGATCAAAGATTGAATAGCCATGTTCATGAACTGAAGGAAGCTTAATCCAAAGCATGCATGTGTTCAACTCCACTAAGGCAGCCTCTCAACCTGAAGACAATTACAGGAAAAAGGCATTTTAAAGCATAACATACTGCAAGTTTTACTGGTGCCTGTGTTCATGTTCATTGTCTGTTTGCATAATTAATATCAGAAGTCCAGTATACAGAAACTGTGACCTGAAAAATCAAACAGGGGACAGCACCCTGGGATGAGCTTATTGGAGCTGCTACTTTCCACATTTTATCTGAGGGCTAAATGACTGGTTTCTTCATTCTGTCCAGCAGTGATTTAAGCCACTGACTGCCAGCACTTCCTTTAATCCCATCCCAGTTGAAAAATTAACCTTTCCACATTTGTCATGTTAGACACTCTCTTTCTTCATACCTGACCTTCTCTATCACTAGGAACTTTTCCACATCTCGCTGACTGAAAATGAGAAGAATAAGCAAAACATGGTCAGCCAGCAACTATTTTCTAAAATTTCCATTTGGTTTTTTTTGTAAATTTGCTAAATTCATTAAGCCATTCAGAACAGCCCCTCAAAAGTTACTTTAGGGAGTCATGGTGGCAAAATGGAAAGTAAACCATATGCACACTTATAACTAAAATTAAAAAAAAAAAAAAAAAACGTTCAGACAAATTCGTGGTTACAACCCTGATATGATAGACACAAAATGAGGAAGTATTAAGACATAACTTCAGGGAACAGTAAACAATTTCTTTTTTCTTTTTCAAAACAGAAACTGCCACATTTATTACTTCTCTGTATAAAATATATGAGACCTGGGAGTAAATTCAGGATACTACACTGCTAATTTATTATGTCAGTTCAAAAGCATATCAAAATATCATTAAATACCTTTTTATTTACCTTTACAAATACAACTTCCTTTTCCTAAGGAAGAAAATCTGTATACCATTTTTCTCTGAAGTCATTAATGAGCCTCAGACACCTTAAAACCAACTGGATTTTCTTCCACCAGGCCTGTTCTTCTCTTCCTAATGGGAGGTCTTGGTCTCAAATACATCCCCAAGATTTCTGTATTCCCAGCTTCCCAAGACCAGGCAGAGACAAGCTGGCAGTCAGCCTGGAGGAGGAAGAGGAGGGGCTGACAGTCAGGGCATTCAGCCTCTAACAACTTGCCAGAGAGGTGCGTGCCAATTTCACTTTCCCCCTGCAGTGAGAAAATTAGTTCTATAAAAGCCTTCCAGGCAGGCAACAGGCAAACTACAGTGTTGGGGCTCTTTTTCATTTGTACACCTGGTATGGGATTTTTCTAGAAATCTTTCTAGATTTTTAAAAATTACCTTTATCCCAATTTACACCATCAAAAATACATCCAAAAAGCATGGAAGGAGAAACAGATGGAGGCAGATAGTGTTGGAGGGAAGATGGAAGGCTGAATAGCTTTGTATGGCTAATTAGGTGGCTAATAGTTCATATCACTTTATAGTATTACACAGTAACATCACCAGATAGACTGAGAGTACTGGAAGATTCTTATCAGGGTGGAGATGGTCAGAGGAAGTGCAGCACAGGGTTTCAGGGGTCCTGTGGACTTAAAGAAAAAATGCTGAGTAGAAAAAAGTTAAGAACTTTTAGAACAGCCAAATCACGTTATATTTGAACTCCTTGATGTAACCTGATTATGTGCTAAAATATGTCATGTTAATGGATTAAGTTAACTTATTTATAGGGCATGAATATTGTCCTATGAATATAAATAGCAGTTTTGAAGAGTAACAAATAGGGTTTAGTGAAGAAAAAAGCATTCAGCAACTGGGTGCCTAAATATTATGAGGAAGGCACTCCATTACATCTTCTTTAATTGCTAATTACAGAGTTTGTTGAATTTATAGACCACAATGCTCTTCAGTGGTTTCTTACAAAGCAAGATCCTGAAGAGGTTTTAAATAAATGTTTACATAAACTTGGAATGTGTAGTGCAGTTACAGATATGTAGTTTGCTGCAATGAGAAAACATTTTCAGTTCATATTCCTTAAGGAATAGAGTAAGGACCCTGAGCTTCTTCAGTAGAAGTATGCAAAATTTGAGTGTCCTCCTGTGCTTCTTCACATGAGTGGTTGACCAGGAAGTTTCTGCAACTTCCATTATTGACTGTAAAATGTGATTCTAGACAATAAGTTACAAAAAATTGCAAAAAAATAGCATCGATATATTTCCAAAGTAATATTGTTACTCTTTCGATATTTTCTTTAAACCACAACCCCCTCACACTCCCCAGAATCATGATTTTGGAAAATTTTCAGGTTTTCACTTTTGTTATTTTCTGGAAAAATATGTTGCGAGTTTTTAAATTATTTTTAGGCCCTGAAGTGTCAGATCATCAATTGAAAATAGAACGAAAATGTACCCTCAGATTCTGTGGGGATTTGTTGGTTTTTCATTTAAGTAAGAAATCTGCAGAACCCCAAAGCCATGCTTTTTTTCATTAGTCCCCCCCAGAGGGCACAGTCCCATTGTGCCCCAGGGAGCTGAGTGCAGCCATAGTCTGGGGAGCTGTTTTCCAGTGGTTGTCCAGGTGAGGCAATGGTGGCAGCGATGAGGTGGGTCCTGGAATGGGACTGGTGGTTGGGGTGATGAGGCCTGTGGCTGATGCTGAGGACTGGGGCTCCAGGGCAGCTCCCAAACATGTGAGCCACTGCCAAGGCCTGTCCTGGCTTCATCTCACCTGGTGGCTGGCTGAGCTGGGCTGGGCCGAGGGGGTTGTGCAGGCCACCAAACACCAACAAGGACACTGACATGGATCCTCAAAGTGAAGATTGGCACGCTTCCCCCATCACATAGCCCGTATAGACCTCCATGTCGTGAGGTGAGAGGTAAGGCAAACCAGGGAGGCAGCTTTTGGTAGAAGTTTACCTCACACTAACTCTTGCTAAAACTCTGCTGTTTTCTAAGTACAGATATGTTTTCATCCAGTGATGAAACAGTAATTGTGAAACATTATACAAGGGGTTGTGAAAGAGCATTGACATTAGTGTAGGGCACAAATGACGCTGGCAGACTCCAGTAAAGTTTTCAGCAGAAGGAAAGCAATGACACAGTGACATTGTTCTTCATCAGGCTTCAGCTTTGACTGTATATTGCATTTAGTTGTGCACCTGATGGCAGTTTGAGCAACTTGAGGACTTTGTGGCAGTTTGGGCAACCAGCACAGTGATGGTGAGCTCTGTCATGTCTTTCATTTGAATTGCAAGGCAGGTCTCTTTTGCCAATTTTTAGCCTTCTTTGTGAGCTAAAACTGGTATAGACCTCTGAAATACTGTCACAGATGAGGATTATTTTTGGTCTTAGAACACTGAAACAGCTAGCTTCTCCAGAACACTTGTTGAGGTTTAACCCCAGTCATCAACCTTATATAAAACAATGCACTGGATAGGCTTTTTGCTAGTGTAGGTATTCACTTAACTCTTTCTAATCTGTAAGAGCTGTGCTAAAGTACATCAATCAAAAATCCTGACTAAGAAATACATAAAACCAAAATTTAGCCCCTAATCCATCTCATGAGATCTTTTTGGATATTACTTTACCTGTTTTCTCCTCAGATCTGTGGTTTATCACTTAAATGGTATTTCTGCTTCTTAACCGGACAAGTGACATTCTTTAAGGACAACACCTGTTTAAAAGGAAGAAATTAAGAATAAACCAGTCTTGATTTATTCACAGATTCATGGAATGGTAGGGGTTATAAGGGACCTCTAGAGATCATCTTGTCCAACCCTCCTGCCAGAGCAGGTTCAGCTAGAGCAGGTTGGACAGGAAAAAGCCCAGGTGGGTTTTGAATATCTCCAGAGAAGGAGACTCCACCACCTCTCTGGGCAGCCTGTTCCAGTGCTCTTTTATGTTATGGACATAATATTAAACTTTTCCAATTTTATCAGAGAGTAATATTTTTAATTCTCAAATAACAGTTATCCACGTCAATTAGGTGCACAGCCAAGAGGTCAGCTAGGCACAGTTTTATGGCTGTGTCTCACGGATTATCCCTTGAGGGGAGTTGGTACTCATTAAAAAGAAAGACTGAGAAGTGTTCTTGAGGAAGGAACAGATCCATGAACTTCATTTCTGGAATCTGAAACTAAAAGACAGTTGTCTTTATTAGAAAGTGAAGCTGTTGCAAACGTAGTTTCTGAAAAAGACCAAAGGCCCTCCTAAAGTTGTGAGCTGAATTAAATGGAATTGAACTTTGGAAAAGGTTTACTTTGTTGCCATACTAGTGATCTACTACAAAAATAATAATGGTGCCAGTGAACGAGTGTGGGTGTATGTGTGTGTGTGCTATGGCATGAGAAGCAGAGCAGGGGTGATGTAGCATGTAGATGTCCCCCCGCACCCACAGCAGTCTGAGAAGGTCTCCAATGGCCAGGGGTCATTATGGATGTCTTGGGTGTCACATTGCAGTAACTGGGACCTGATTACAAGAGTTTGGTGAGAGAACATTTACCTGTGTTCTGTTACATCGCAAACCTAATCAACAGCTGTATATCTCTCCCTACAAATCCTTTTTTCATTTCACTACTAAAATGAGCGCTTGTTTGGGGGAATGAAACCAGAACTGGAATTTGGAAGACTCATTAGGGTGAGTACTGAGAACTAAGAATGGTCCTGGGAATGTAACTGAATTGTATTGTTTCAGCAAATGGAGATTTTAAATTAAGTTTATAACACCCAGGCTATGTGACATGTGCTGTGGTTTGCTGGCCCAGCCAGCAACTAAGTACCACTCAGCTGCTTGCTCACTCTCCTCCTGGTGGGGTGGAGAGGAGAAAATATAACAAAAGGCTAGTAGGTGAAGAGAAGGACAGGGAGGGATCACTCACTAGTTACAGTCACAGGCAAAGCAGACTCAACCTGGAGGAAAAAAATCAATTTAATTTGTCACCAGTCATATCAGAGTAGAACAATGAGACATAAAACCAGATCTTTTAAAAGAAACCTTCCTCCCATCCTTCCCTCCTTCCTGACCTCAGCTTCACTCCCAATTTTCCTCTACCTCCTCCCCCTCCAAGTGTCACAGGCTAGACAGGGAATGGGGGTTGCCACTCCTTCCTTCTTAGGGGGAGGACTCCTCACATTTTTTCACTGCTCTTATGCGGGATCCCTCCCACAGGAGACAGTCCTCTATGAATGTCTCAAATGTAAATCCTTCCCACAAGCTGCATTTTTCCTCACTAACTGTTCTGGTGTGGGTTCTTTCCATGGGGTGCAGTTTTTCAGGAACAGACTGCTTCAGCATGGGCTTCCCATGG
>NW_010233911.1:0-6286 GCF_000690775.1 Eurypyga helias
GCCTCACCACCCAATCTGTGAAGAACTGATAAACCGAACATCTTTTACCAAAGCCAAATATATCAATAGAAGACATAAATAAAGAGTATTTACCAATTAGGGAAGAATTTGTAGACCTCAGCCATGAAAATTGGTTGGTTTCAGTCATCTAAAGATATCAGAAGGTTCAACCTGAAGATGAGGAAATACTCTTCACTGTGAGGGAAACAGAACACTGGAACAGGCTGCCCAGGGAGGTGGTGAAGTCTCCTTCTCTGGAGACTTTCAAAAGCCACCTGGACTTGTTCCTGTGTGATCTACTCTAGGTGATCCTGCTTTGGCAAAGGGGTTGGACGAGATGATCTCTAGAGGTCCCTTCCAACTCCTACCTTTTGTGCAATCTGTGAAATCAGTCCAATGCTTATACAAAGCAGTATCAAAATTAATCTTCTGCTCATAACTGTTCATATTGACACAACACTCTGCTTAGGTGTGGGTCTTTTCTGGCTTCCATTTTACTCCTGTGATATTATTTTCCTGTGTGACATGAGCTGAGGAGGGCAGCAGGGGCAGTGACCTCATGAAGGGGGTCATTCAACTATAACTAAACAGACTGAGCATAGAAGGTGGCAATAATCACTTTCAGCCATGACTGACAGGCAAGACCAAACTTGGTTAAAACAGGGCTAGAATCAAGCCAGCCAGTCAAGTTAGTGGGTCAGTATTAGCAAGGCACTTGGCCAGACACAGGTGCATGTGGAAAGTAGATCAGGCAAGGGCAAGGCTGTGAGCCTAAATGCAATTCTGAAGCAAAGGATGGGGGAATGCAATTAAAGCTTCTCACAGCTCCTACTCACACAGCTCTTTTCCTAGCAGCCTGACCTAAGGTTACAGCAGAACCATACCAGGGCTGGGTTGAAGCACAGACAGTCAAAACCCTAGGAGGGTGGAAGAGGTTGCAGAATCTCTTGGTGTCCTTAATGCAGTAAAAGTGAATATGTATTTCCTTCTTTAAAACAAAACAAAATAAACCAAAACATTTTTCTTATTGTATAGGCGGTTAGTCTTTCTCCAGAATTTCAATTTGTTTATTTATTTATTTTTAAACATCTCTTTAGTTTTTAAGGCTTTTATTTTTTAACAGATACATATAATAATACCATCTGTATTTTCATTCCCCCACCCCACCCCACCTGATATTGGAGAATCCTACATTATTCAATTTCTCTTCACATATAAACTCTTCTATAATTATGGATGTCTTGTGTCTTCTCCGTGCACCATTATTTGTTCTACCACATCCTTTTTTCAGAGGCAGAAAAGTCTTTATTATATATGGTACAACAAATGTCAATCCACCTTAGATTTATGCAGTGAGGTAATTAAGATTTAGTTTTTACTCTTTTCCTAATGATTCATAGCATTCTAATTGTATTTTTGGTCACTACTCAGCTTCAAGTTTATGTGTTTTAGGTTGAGGGCTTTTTTAATAAAATTATCTGCAATGTTTGCATGATCTCTTTCATAAGAGGTAATGGCTAATTTAAAGCAAATAATTGTGTACATGCAGCTTTTGCTGTTCTGTCTCGTATACCTTTTTTACATCTGTGAGTAAAGAATTTTGTCTGCCATTCTGTTTCACAGACACTTAGAAATGTAAGGTCCTTCTGTAACTCTTTGCAGATAGACTGATTTTTTTATAGCTCTCTAATTGAACATCATCAGTAAGCTTTATCACCTAACTATTCATCCTCTGAATATATTGACCAGCACAAACCCTACCAGACATGACTCTGAAATTTCACTGTTAATTCTCCTACACTTGGTTTCAGCAGGGGAAGGATGGTATATCAAGTCCTTTGTTACCTCTTCTATGCAGTTATTAATCCATCTGCACAACTTTCCTTTGTTACTATGAAACACAGTAGTGTCTTTTTCAAGAAGTTTTCCAGAAAGCTTTTTGGAATTCCATATGCATCAAATAACTGATAACACAAAATCCGAAGTTTGACTCCATTTATAAAATTTAACAGATTTATCAGACATTATTTAAACCTGTAAAAATTTTTCCCCCAGTATTTCATAGCTGTGTTCCAAGGTGTTTATAGTACAGCTCAGCATTATGCTATTCTATTTGGGCATCTGATTTCAATACAGAGTGCTTAGTTTCATATTTCAATTTTTTTTTTTTTTAAACACACATTGCCACTCCTCCACACATACAACTTATTCTATCATTCCTAATGTAACTTGTATGATAATGTCCAAGCTACTGTGCTTCACTAGTTAATAGCCCTCCACCATGTTTCCTCAATCCCCATATGACAATATTCTTATTTAAAATGAGGACTTTCATGTTGGCCAACTAGTTCTTTACATTTCTGTAATTTTTATAAAACCACTTGTGTATTTGACCCTGTTGTGATTGTCATTTTTTAATGTTCTCTGCTTCAGTAGAATCTCATTTATAGAGATTGCTCGTATCTCTTACCTTCCTGAATGTTACTGACTTTTGTTCTGTCAGGTTTTGTAATACTGCAGGGATTTTATTACTTGACACTCATACACCTGTTGGATTTTTCTCAGTCTTTAGTTTAAAACTTTGTCATAAACTTTATTTTAGGTTTGAGTTTTATTTGCTTTAGATGGAACTTATTCTTCCCTTATAGATAATTTCAAATGTTTCCTCAGTTCCTAATAATTTGAAACCTTACTTCTCTATTTGTTTGCAAATGTGGCATAAAGAACACTTCAAGTAATAGAACGTGAGTTTACCTTGCTCTTCAGAAACTTTTTCACATGTTTCTTCCTGTATTGTTCATCTTACCAAGTATGATTGGTAAGATCAAGTTGCCTTCCAGCACTTACTGGGAGGCACATGTCTTGTAGTACTTGCTACCCACTAGCAATTTACTATAACATCCTCTCTGGTATCCTTAGTTGAGTCCACCTAATGGTGGACAACTTTATTTATTGTGGCATCTTTTCTGGATATCAGGTGGAATCCTGTTTTACAAAAGTATTTATACAACATATATTTTTATTTTTCAGCTGAAGGAAAAAAGAGAATTCAAAACATTTAATTGTTTCCACACAGATACAAGGGCATAAGTTAAATGTATTACTGATTGCAAAAGTACTGAGAAATGGGGACTTTGCCTCTACATGTCTGCTAGCCTTTGGTTTTATTAAAAGGCTGTTAATCTGTTGTGAGTGTGGGGGTGAGGTGAGGAAGTCCAGGAGAATAAATAAAATACATCTGTGTATGTAGGATTTTAGGTTTGTATTTGTAAACAACTGTATGAAATTAGTATATCTGCTACAAATATTTTCAGAATGGTAGATTAATAAAAACAATGTAGATGGACATTTTTTCATGTATTTGTCTAACGTCACATTTTAAGTATCATGCTTGAAGAGTGTATACCCTCTCCTCATGTCAGAGAGATGGCATATCTGTATTATGAGACCTATCATACTACACCTGTGCGCATTGCCATATTATTTGTCAGTATGGTCCTGATGTTTAGCATTTTTCTTCAAACATGAAGTCTTAGAGAGAGATTTAAGACAAGAGAATAGATAACTACAAATCAATTGAATTGTCTAGTGCTGGATGTCTAGTGCTATTTGACTATCCTAGTCTGTCACAGAAATTATATGTCATAATAGCTGTCAGAGTTGACATAGCACATGCAGAGGATTCAGGTCCCTGAGCATCAGCTGGACACTGGATTGGATACCACAGGTCATCTAAAATAACACTAGATGCATATGTTGAGGGGACTCAATCAAGTCTTTAGAATTTATCTGTTATACTAACTGAATCTCCACTGACTAGAGTGACACTTAGACAGTTAGAAAAATGTTATGACCAAAAATGTTCACACTCTTGAGGTGAATACCACTCTTGCAATCACATAAGTTTTCTTATTTCTTACTTTATTTTCCCCTTCATAAGTCATATTTACAGAGAAATATGTGACTTATGAGCATGACTTAATGTGGACTGATTTCTGAGGTAGTTTGAAAAGCATTATCATAAAATGTATTAAGAACCCAAAGGTGCCCTTACTATTGTTAATAAAAATGCAATTTCATAATTTAGAAGAGTTTGGGATAAGGAAGGCTATTTCTCCCTCTCCCTGCCTCCTCCCCCCAGTATTTATGCTTGGTATTAGATTATTTCCTATAGCACATATCTATATATCTGGTTGACAGTCACATCAGAGTACTGGATATGATGATTTAGGAACCCTTGTCGAGTTCCTTTTTCCTATTTACATCAACTAAATTTAGAGGTCTTCTTTTCCTTTCATTTATTAACAAATATGTGTTTCTTTATAGTTTGGATTCTTTTACACTGTTTTTAATGCTGAAAAATCTGAATATAATTCAGAAAACTAGGAAGAGGATTATTGCCTGATGTCTTCTATGGTGATAGGGAAAGTTTTTCCTCAATTTAGGTGTTTGATTATGTTAATTAATGCATTTGATCAACCATAACATAGAATTAATTGCAATTTTCGTAGAACATTTATTTTGCCACAGCAAAATTTATTCCTCCTGTTTTATAGATTTGTTTAAAAGACTGTATGAATGAGAATGAGAATCATAGAGATGTAGCAAAGAACTTTTCCATAGAGAAAGAACTACAATTTTACCCACCAGATTTCACTATTGGTTATGTCTTTTGCTTGATAATTCATATCACTGCTTTGAACACAAAAAAGATATGACAGTGAACTTTTAGTAAATTCATATGATAATTATTCTGCAAAGTAGAGTATCTTCAGGACATATGAATCATATCTTCTGAAGGAGCAAATTCAGTATCTTGTTCAAGAAATAAAACCTTGTAGTAATTACAGATCATATATATCACAAAAGCCGAATTCATTCATTTTCTGATTGAAGTAATGTGAAGCTTGAAAAACTCTTATTATCAGAAATAGATTATGAGATAGGAAGAACATGTTCATAACAACTGTCATTCGTTTAAGTTTATAATGAATGTAGTAGGAGAGAAATGCTGTAAATGAATGCAAAAGTTGCTGTCTTCCATGTAAATTTGTCAGTCATTGTGATTGCCTCAAGCCTACTTTGATTTTAAAGATGGCTTCTAAATATGTTAATTTTATTTTCTTTTTGGTTTTTTTTCTATGACATAGTCAAGATAGATAAACCATGGTGCCAGCATTTGCCTGAGAAAAATTCCTCCATTCCTGAGAGAAAATAGTTGTCATGTCCATTATTGTAAAACAAACAAATTAACAGTCCAATGAAACCATAAAGGACCACAGGAAAAATCACTAAAATACTACAATAGTTTTCTTTTGATGTTTCATCTAAATTCCTGTTAGTGTTTGAGCTGAATCCCAGCTTACCATAACTCATTCTGTGTTCTATTCAGACCTTTCACAGATGCCAAAAAACACATGCACATAAATAAATTAACAAATCTAAAATGTTCCATCGTTGCTGTAGCCATCTACTCTGGGATTTTTTACTTCTTCTTTCCCCGGGTATTGATGTTGTTCATTTGTGTTTTCATGTTTTTAAAGCTCAATTTCCATGAAGGCTGCTTGTAACTGTTCCCCTTTCCTTCCTGTGCTCGCAACCAAAGCTCCTTTTATCTCTCATCCAGCAAGCCCCTGTTACTATTTTGCAATTCACTGATTGCTGCTAGGTGGATCTCAAATCTCAGACATTCCATTTGGCAAAGGACAGAAATGGGTAACCATGTATCAGAAATGCACCCTATCAGCTCATGTGGCAAATCAGCACAAGGCTTAGACCACAGTAACCATTCCTCACCTTAAGCTACTGACAACATTTTTCGTCTTTTGGTTGAGGCAGCTGAGGAGTACTGAAATCAAAGTCAAGTGGTCAAAATCTTAAAGAGCTGAGTTGTATCTATGATGCTAACATGTATGACTCAGAAGAACAGAAAAGAGAGATTGGGAAGACACTGCTATGCAGTTTTCCCCTTGTCTAACAGTACTGGATAGAGGGAAAACATTTTATATTAAAAGAAGTAATATTTCATTTTGAAACATACTTTAGGTTTTCACATTTTTTGGTGACATACCCCTTTCTTGACAAGTAAAAAGCAACATTCCCCCTGAAAAAAAAGAAAAATTAAAATAAAGTTTCAAATTGATACATATTTGCTAGGAAAGTGTCATCCTTTGACTGCATGCAAGGAAGACTAAGAGGGGTTTTGTTTGTGTGCTTGCTTTTGTTTCAGTCAAAACAACACAAAAAGTGCCTTTCATTTTTGACTGGCTACGAAATAAAACTACAT
>NW_010233911.1:6303-6796 GCF_000690775.1 Eurypyga helias
CACAATGACAAAAGTTGGCATTTTGGTTTGTATGTTCTGTACAGTGTGAATCCATACTTTTTTTTTTGTCCTTTCCTTATTAAATGAGCATCCAGATCCTCCTATGATAGACATTTCACATCATGAATATTCAGCCAGAAAAAATATTTCCCCCCACTTAATTTAAATGCTAATATATACTTTACTTCAAAATAACAACAAATCTGTATGAATTCCTTTAAAAATCTTTATTTTCTTTAAGTTCATGGATTTAACTGCTTTAATAGGAATTATTTTTTCCATAGCAAGTAAGAATTATTATCAGTATGAAGTAATAATTCTGAAAAATTACTTAGGAATTTAAAAGACAGTTGTTGCAATAATTAACTTAATGTTAGCTCTTTAAGCAGTGTAAAACAGTATTACAAGTAAGCAACGTACAAAGCGAACAACCACAAGCTAGTTCTGATCCAAAACTTCTTTAACCATGCAGGTGATTCTCTAAACAAGAGCT
>NW_010233911.1:6834-10246 GCF_000690775.1 Eurypyga helias
ATGCAGAAAGGGCTGTCATTTTACCATGTCACTGCCCACCAGTTACTTATTGACACCTCTCAGCTGGATGTTATCCTACACCCTACATCACAGCCAGCTGGTTTCAGAATAATGCTGTACAGTTTCATGTGAAGTTTGTGAACAGACTTTAAGGGGAGCAATCCACCATTTGCTCATTGAAATAAAGACCATAGGAAGTTCTATTGTAGGAAGGATATTCTGAACCTTCAGAGAGAAAAAAATAAAAAGTACTTCAGTATTTAGGAACAACAAAAATAAAATCTGCTTTATCCTTCTAAATTTTTGTTATTAGAAAGGGAAGTAAAGTGCACAGTAAATCTCTTCCAGTGACTTACGACTGATAAAGAGGGTGATTTCTGCATGCTTTAAAGTTTTTATATAAATAAACTAATATATATTTTATATAAACTTTGCTGTACATGTTTACTCTTATACCAAAGAAAGTGAAAATAAATGTATATAGAATATAATATAAATGCTCAACAAGAATGTTTTGTCACTTGTAGATGAAAAATTAAAACACCATATTTTCAGACATGTGTCTGAAATTCCCCATGAGAAGTAGGTCATATTAATCTAAGGACTAAGCAGGAGACAAAAATGCTTTGACTCCTTTTATGGATTTTTCATAGCTCTGTTTTGGTTTTAGATTCTGCTCCTGTAACTTCATACTTTTACTAACATTTTAATCAAGAGTAGAATGGAACAATTATTTTTCTATGATCAATATCCAGTACAATCCAGAGAATTGATGGCGTGACACAGAGAACTCTTGGTCCTCTTGTGCCTTTCATTAATATTGTACCTGTTAGTTTGTTGTTACTGACATATTAACTGATCTGCCAAGTCCTCCTGTCACCCAAGCGTTGTGACTGCTTTTTTTTTTTTTCTTTTTAAGTCAGGCCCTTTCACCTTTTTACTCAGACCTTTGCTTTATCTCATTTAGACTTTAATTGTAGACCCAATATGTCAACTGGTTAAGTTTCACTTAAGCAAGGTAGACATTATATAAACCTCTCATATTTCAGAATGGTGGAGCAAAAGTCTCTTCTTAACTTCCCCTTTTTACTGAAGTCAGGTGGAAAAGCAAAATGAGGAACCTGACCTTGCTTGTCTACAAACAATTAATCTGGAGTCATTCTGGGTTAGTGTCCTCTCTGAGAAGCCTATTCCTGATTTATATTGTATTCCTTCCCTACATAAGACTTCCTCAGGCAGCATCCTGCTATTCTGCTCATTTGGCTTGATTTCTGTCAGGGTTGCTTTATATTATATTTCTAGATTCAGTGAAGGCAGTATTTGGTAATATTTGTTGCTGACTAAAAAGAATTCCTCTGAAGTAACTGTGGTGAGATACTTCAGATGGATGAGTTTCTGTGTCTGAATGCAGAGAACTAGTCTGAGGAATCATGTAGTGTCTCTAATGAAATTATTTTGGAATGCATTCTGTGCTGACGGTTACCTAGCAAGTCTGGCAAGTCAGAGATTTCGTTAAGGTTAAAGGAAGTAGACCTTTCATGCCATTTGTCCAAACAAAAATACTCTGACACCAGCATTGGACTTACATTAACTGGGTATCCCCTGATATTTTTAACTTTTTGTTCCAATATTTATTTTTGCTTTCTATTTAATTCTGAATTACCAAACATACACTTAAAAAAAGAAGATTTCTACTCAGTGTGGTTGGCGAGACACCAGAAAGGTTAACTGGGTGTATCTTAGAGACTGGAGTCACAACATGAATGTAATAATAACAACAACAAAACCTACTACTACTACTACTACTTCAAATGTTATCCACCAGGTATTTGTCAGGTATGTGTTCACTGTAAATAGCTTGAGAATATTCATAACCCATGTAATTAGGCTAAGCATGGGCTAAAAACCCCAAAAGCAGAAAGCTTAGTAGTGTCTGGGTAGCCAAGGACTGAGACTCAGAAATGTAGAGGCAAGGTCAGGAAGCGGGTCAAAAGAAATATGAAAGATTTGTGCAGAGCAAGACCAGAGTGCATATATGAGGGATGATTTTGTTACAGGCACAATACTTTCCTCATTTTTATCCTCTTCTCCTCCTCCAACTTCTAACCTTCCTTCACTCTCTTACGCTTGTCTCAGAAATTCCCTGCTTGTCTATTAAAGTCAACAGGGGCATACTCTACCTGGTGAGAAGGTGGGAACAGAGATGAAGGAATACCAGCAGAGATAAGCATGGGCTTCAATATCAGCTGTCCTTTTAAACAGAAGTTTGAGCCAAGAAAACAAAAGCATAAAAAACCCTGAAAACTTCCGAAAAAAATGTGATGCTTTCGATAAAAATAAAATATAATAATTTTCTAGTTGTGTGGGCAGGAGATTGGTAACATTATCAGTAACGCATGAATCAACTTTTTTTGTGTCTATGACTAAACAGTTTAAAAAACATACACAGGTATTTATATGTAAGCTTAGTTTTTTGCCTAATACACGGTATGATGTATTTTTGCTCTTGCTCATGAATGTAATATTTAAGAGCTGTTACACAGTTTTCAACACTTCCTTGGTGTGTTCTTTATGTTATAACAAAGGAAGAAAAGTTCCTGATTTCAATGAACATGGATACATACCTTTCTGATCCTCTGGAGGTAT
Organism: Eurypyga helias; assembly: GCF_000690775.1. Taxonomy (NCBI): domain Eukaryota; kingdom Metazoa; phylum Chordata; class Aves; order Eurypygiformes; family Eurypygidae; genus Eurypyga; species Eurypyga helias. Next base: position 9,481 of record NW_010233911.1, read on the forward strand.
TCTCTATTGTCTCTTGTACACATGCTTTTCAACTGACATGTTCTTGGAAAAGCTGACAGAAACTGCTTCAGCTAATATCTGTATGACCATGGAAACTTTATAGGCTTTTCTTCAGCATGTTTCTCTCAGGTAGAAATAAGTAAACTGTTAGGGGTATAGACACGGAATTGGCAGCCCAAGAGAGGGGAACCTGTCATAGCTCCATGTCTCCAAATCCAACCACTAGTGAAGGTGTGTGCTCCCAGTAGGCACAGACACATGTACATCAGAGATGCATATATATACGTCTGGTGACACAAATCAACACAGACACATTTAGCACACACCCAAACATAGACAACCCCAATGACTCCCCTCACTGGTTAAGCAATATGAAAGTCCATTGGTGAGAATATATTGATACATATGTACAGTGTGAACCCCTCCAGCAGCTGGGCTCAGAACCTCAGTCTGCCCAGCATCTGTCCCTGGATTCCAGTCTCCCAAACAAGTGGCACCTGGGTATACAAATGTCAGAGGCAGCAGCCCCAGTCCAATTGCTGCTATAGACTGAGTCATTCAACCCTACACATGCACACATGCACTTGCAAAGCTCACTGGGTCATCCCTGATCCCCAGTAGACAGCCTCTATTCATCCAAGACACAAACATCTCACACCTAGATAACCCCAGACCCTGTAGTCTCTCTGGTCAGGACTCCTCTGGTTCCACTGATAGCCAGATCCTCCAATGGTCTCACACGTAGAGTCAGCATTGGCTCCCCGGC
>NW_010233911.1:10272-14731 GCF_000690775.1 Eurypyga helias
GCGCCTGCCCCCCAGCCAGTCTGGCTTCATCTTACCTAGCTGGACTTGGTCTGGTTGGTATGAAGTTAACTTTCTTCATAGAAGCCCATACGGTTCTGTGTTTTGCACTGATGACTAAACTAGTGTTGATTACACAAATTAAGTTTTGGCAATTGTTGGAGTGTTTTCACAAGCATATAATCAGAGAACCATAGAATAGTTTAGGTTGGAAGTGACCTCTAGAAGTCATCTAGACCAACCTCCTTGCAATGAGCAGGGACAATGTATTCAACTAGACAAGGTTGTTTAGAGCCCCATCCAACATGAACTTGAATGTTTCCAGGAATGAAGCATCTACCAATTCTCTGGGCAAACCTGTTTCAGTGTTTTACCACCCTTATCATTTAAAAAAAAAAAAAAATCCTTATGTCTAGTCTAAGTCTGTTTTAGTTTAAGATTATTACACCTTCTTTTATTGCTACAAGCCTTACTAAAATGTTCGTTCCCATCTTTATTATAAACTACTTTCTGTAACAAAAGGCCACAACAAGGTGTCCCCAGAGTCTTTTCTTCTCCAGGCTGAACAACATCAGCTATCCTTAGGAAAGATGTTCCATCCATCTGGTAATTTTTGTGGCCCTCCTTTGGACCTGCTCCAACAGTTCTGTCTTTTCTGTGCTGAGGATCCCAGAGCTGAACGCAATACTCCAGGTGCAGTTTCAGGAGAGCAGAATAGAGAGGATAAATCAACAACCTCTAACTATTGGTCACAATTCTTTTGGATCATACAGACACATGTTGTTGTGAAATTACCAAGGAAGTGTACCATCCCTTCTCTCAAATAGTCCTCAGAAAGCCACTTGTCACAGGAGTCCTGGAATTGACATGCCACAAGAGACAGACCACAACTTTCAGATGCAGTACTCCACGTGTAGTCTCATCAAAGTGGAGGGGCAGAATCACCTCTCTCAACCTGCTGGTCAGACTTCTTTTGATGCAGCCCAGGTTATGTTTGGCTTTCTAGGCTGAGAGCACACATTGCCACCTCATATCCAATTTTACAACCACCAGTAACCCCAAGTCCTTCTCAGCTGGATTTCTCTCAATCCCTTCATCCCCCAGCCTGTATTGATACCAGGGGTTGCCCCAACCCAGGTGCAGGACAATGTCAAGGTTTTCTGTCCCATTTCCCACCAAATTCTCATAGGCTAGGGATGGGCAAGTGGTTGGGTGGGAAGACAACTATGACAACTCACCTAAATTGACCAGAGAGAGAGTCCATACCATACGATACTGTGTTCAGCAATAAAGACCTCAAAAAAAGAAAGTGAAAGGGGTGACGATTGACTTCCCAACTAATCTTTAGGTGTGATGAGGCCCTGCTTTCCAGGTAGTGGCTGGACATCTGTCTGTTAATTGGAAGGAGTGAATTAATTCCTCTGGTTTTGCTCACACAAACAGCTTTTTGCCTTCCCTGTTAAATTGTCATTATCTCAGTCCACAAGCATTCTCACTTTCCTTCCATTTTCTTCCCATTCTGTGGGAGATGAGAGTGTGAGAGAGGCAGGGTGGATGTCTGGCTGTTGGTTAGATTCAACTCACTACAATAGCACTCATAAATACCCTTGCACATCTATACTCCTTCCAGTTGCTGCACTCATGGGCCTCTACGATCTCAGGTCCCACTCAGGATGTTGACATTCAGATTCCCATACACGCGCTCACATAAATATGTAGCCTCTCACTCAGGCAAAGAGTTAGAAATGGATTTTAATAAGAAGATAGGACAGACTGCACTGATCCCATACAGACAAGTATAATGAGCAAGAAAATGATTACATATGGCAGACAAGTTTAACAAGCAATAAAGTATTTACATGTAACAAACTATTTCTGCCCACTCATCTGATATTTTTCCAGGCTTTTTCCTCCCCAGATCAGCTACATCTACCCCTTTCCCTGCCTTTGGCTCCTCCTCTATATATCCCATAAGAAGTTCTGTGCAATCCCAAAATGCTCTTCCCCATAATGTGTCCTATAATACTAAGCAGTGAACCCTCCTCCTTCTGAAAGGTGCTCTAGTGTTCATAGAATCATAGAATCATAGAATGGTTAGAGTTGGAAGGGACCTTAAAGATCATCTAGTCCCACCCCCCTGCCATGGGCAGGGACCCCTTCCACTAGACCAGGTTGCTCAAAGCCTCATCCAGCCTGGCCTTGAACACTTCCAGGGATGGGGCATCCACAACATCTCTGGGCAACCTGTTCCAGTGCCTCCCCCCCCTCTCTGTGAAGAATTTCTTCCTGACATCTAATCTAAACCTCCCTGATTTCAATTTATACCCATTACCCCTTGTCCTATCACTACAGGCTCTTGTAAAAAGTCCTCTCCCCGTACCCTTGTAGGCCCCCTTCAGATACTGGAAAGCTGCAATGAGGTCTCCTCGGAGCCTCCTCTTCTCCAGGCTGAACAAGCCCAGTTCTCGCAGCCTTTCATCATAGGAGAGGTGCTCCAGCCCTCTGATCATCTTCGTGGCCCTCCTCTGGACTCGCTCCAAGTGGTCAATATCCTTCTGATATTGAGGGCTCCATAGCTGGACGCAGCACTCCAGGTGGGGTCTCACCAGAGCAGAGTAGAGTTCACCCATCTTGATGGCTTTTACTCCTGGACACTGGGTCTGAGGGCCTCCTGAGATGGTCCTGGGAAGAGACCAGACAGACTGTCTTTTACTCTGAGCCTTTAATTTGGGTTCCCCCACATCTGCCATTGAACTACTGTGATCCTCTGTAGAGGTAGGATTTTTGATGGGCTGATGTCTCCTGTGATGTGCCTGGGAGTAGTCTGGCAGGGTATTATTTGTGTCCCTATGTGCCATTGTCTTTCTCTGATAGATTGCATGTGTGCAGATGAGCTTCTGTCACATTACCAAACACAATCCAATTGTATCAAACGGATTCAGTCTTTCGGGGTTCTTTTCTATTTTACTGTCCCTAGGGCACTCTTTCTATTACAATGCAATTAAGGAAGATGAGTTTCTGTGCCCTTTATCAACATCAAAGCATAAAAAGAACTATTATATTAAGTAAAACAAGGCCTTGCCCAAAGCAGCACCTGAGTGAATTGCAGACTACTGCCAATCCTCTTAACTAAATATGATCAATTGGAAAGGGACAGTGTTCCACTGGAATGCATTTCCTTCTGGATTACTGTTCAATTAATTAACCTGAAAGATACTGTTTACCTCTTGGGCTATAAAATCTGTGTATTTTTTATTATTATTTTGCATTGAAATGGATCACACACATAGTTTAACGCATAACATCTGTGTAAGATCATCATGTATACATCATTACATGATCCGTGTATTACAGACTCAAACAGTTCTACAAATACACAAGCTAATTTTTTTTAAAATAACATGTCAACATTTTTCCAGGAATTTTGAGATAATGTTGGCTAGAACTGTAGGAAAGCATTTTCTCTGAGACATTTTGATCTGTCTTTTGACACCACTGTGTCATTAACTTAAGGAATGATGTGAAAGGCAGATTTAGGTTACACACAAAACCCCAGAAATCTCTCCTAGAAGTAAAAATAGTGAACCACTCAAACAGATCATCCACAGTCGGTGTCCGATTCCCATCACTGGAAGTTTTTGAGAACAGATTGATGAAAGCAACCGTCTAGAACATCACTGGCACAGCTGTTACTGACTTTGGGCTGAAATAAGCTAGTCAACCTGTCAAGACCTACTCCCATCCTCTTTTTGTCAGAAAAAGGTATTTCTATGATCTTCACAGTTCTACCATCATTTCATCACACAGTGACTGTAACAAGATATTGGAACTGGACTCCTTAAATTCTTATAAGGGAAAGCAACACTTGAGTTTGGATAGATCTTGAGATTTATTTCCACTTCAAATGCCAGACATACTAGACCTGTCCAGCACAGAATTAATTTGCCTCAGAAATTTCAATCTATCAACTGAGTCTTTGTCCCCCAAAGAATTCAAGTTTAGAAAATGTATTTAGATACTGAGATAAAATGGATATTGCTTTTCTGCAGATGCATTTTTGCTCTTTATAAGATGCCTCTCCAAAGAACTAACAGATGACAACTTCTACAACATCGTCATCTGGTGACATTTACCACCTAAAAATAGTAAGGGAAGAACCAAAATAACCTAAAAGACAACACCTACTCCCATGTTGAACTTTTCTGTTAGAACATTCACTGATGATTAATACAGTCTCAAGTTACATACTATAGGTTTGTGCAAATGCCTCTGGTTTTTGTTGGATGGTTCTGAGAAGTCTGAAGGTGTGGAAGATGACCTTTATATATGTAGTGGTATTTATTAAAATCAATTAAACAGAGAAGTTTCTGCAAGTGTTTAATAGTTACGAAAAGATACTGGTGTCTGAAAGTTAATAAATACATCGATTAATAGTGATGATCCTTTCCCCCCCCCCCCCCCC
>NW_010233911.1:14755-17976 GCF_000690775.1 Eurypyga helias
ACATTTAATAAACTAAATACAGTTTCACTCAGGGAGGCTTAGTATAACAAGGACTGCAGCTGTGTATGGAGCTGTCATGCTGCTGTTGTGCGTAGTGCGAAATCACTTCTCTTGTTGATATTTTATCACCTACAAACAAGGGAACAGTATCACCCCAGGAGAAGCTCTGTTTTACTGTGGATGAACTGTTCCTGGAAACCAAGCTAAAATTTTGGTTTTGGTGAAACAGGCAGCTAACCCTTTGTAGGATCAGTTTCTGAATCCTGAATATAGGGTGACAGGTTTTGGTAACAAATCATCTAATGTCTACAGAAGAAGAGAATTCAGCCGAGGTGGCCCCAACGTTTCCCTGTGGGGTATATCTGGGCTGGTGTCTTGTTGTTCTGGAAGGTGTTCCTTAGTCACTGTGTGTGGAGCATAGAAGTTTAATTTAAAGTTTGAGATCGTGCTCCAAGAGACAATCGTGCACTTCTGCCACTTCTTCCAAGTGAAGAGTGATATGACAAGAGGAAATGGCCTCAAGTTGCACCTAGGAGGTTGAGGTTGGATATTAGGGAAAAGTTTCTTCACTGAAAGGTTGTCAGACATTAGAACAGGCTGTCCAGGCAGGTGGTTGAGTCATTATCCCTGGAGGGCTTTAAGAGACGTATAGACAAGATGCTTAGGGACACAGTTTAGTAGTTGTATTAGCAGTGTTAGGTTAATGTTTGGACTTGATGGACTTAAAGGTCTTGTTCAGGCTAAAAGAGTTTATGATTCTATGATTCCAGTAGAATGCTGAATTCACATCAATTAATAGTTGCATCCTTTTCTTTTCCCATGTCTGTTCCGTGGCTCCTTGAAGAATCTTTGAAAATTACGGTCATAATTTTCCTACATTTCCTCAGAACACACCAACTGATTAAGAAAAAACAAAACAAAACAAATCAAACAAACAAAACCCCAAACAAACAAAAAAAGCCACCCACCCACTCCCCCCACAAAACAAAAAAAAAAACCAAAACACAACAGCAACAAAAAACAAACAAACAAACAAAAACAACAACAAAACAAAAAAACCCCAATACCTGGTTTGGGATTTGTTCTTTGTATGCATGGGAAATCTTTAAATGATGTGCTTCAGGCTGTGTTTGATTTTCTTGGCTTGCAAAAAGGTGTTTAGTCATTTGTGTTTGGCCAGCAGGGAATAGATTCTTTGTGTGCAAATGCATCCCTATATATGCAGGTGAATATATGTGTATGGTAGACCCTTATTTCTCAAGTGATTTTGTCTGACTTGTTTGAAAGCATGTACATCATTCCTCTTACTTGTATTTCTTGCTTTCAAAAGTGAATGTTTTAAAAAAATACAAAGCCCCCAAAACCATTACATTTAAATCAATCATTAAAAAAACATGTCTTCTAATTAATTATTAATTATTGAGAGGAAAGAAAACATGCAGTAGCCTCAGGCTTGACAAGCTGTCAAGAATGCCTGCCAAGGCTGCCAGGCTCACCAAGCTCCTGGGTAGGCACCACATTAAGCACAGAAAGTTAAATGACATTTCCTGGAACCTGGAAAATAACAATTGGATATAATGGAAACTTTTTTTTTGTTTTAAACACTGATATCCTTTATTGTTTCTTATTCTTGGCAACAGACAGAAGACTGGAAAATCTGTTAAGAACACAGTGGCAAATAAGTGTTGGAGCAGTTAATAGATTCCTACAACAGCACGTGGAGAAAATAGTTTGGAAAGCCAGTTGTCATGAGGGGATAAAATCTTTCCTCATAAATATGTTTTATGTAAGTATAAAAGACAAAATTATTGGAGATAACTGAGAAGAGAAACCGCAGGATGCAGAATTGTCATAATTTTAGTTTACAGTGTTGAGTCATTTTAGCTGGACATTTACCATGCAATTAGATTCTATTAACCACCTGAACAAGGAATAAGGCTGTGTCATGGAAGTCTTTGACCTGTTTAGTGCTCCATGCACCCTGTCAAAATGGTATTAAAATATTACAAGACTGTGAACAAGTTAGGGAAAGGGAAATTTTTTCTTAAAAATTGTAATACAAGGAGCCCTTGTGAAGAAAAATATGTTCTGTCTCTTTGAAACAAAAAGTATATTAGAGGATAAGGAAACACTATGAAAATTTTCAGCCTTAGCAAAAAAAAAAAAAAAAAAAGAAAACCTTCCAGAAACCTATTGTTTTGGGTGACTTCTGTGGTTAACTGCTGAAGGAATGCTACAGGTAGAAACAGGCAAATATATTTGAATTGGAAAGATTGTTTTGCAGTTGAAAACACATGTAAAACAAAGTTTTAATACACCATGTCCTTAAGAAATTAATAATAAAACATACAGATATTTTGAATCTTTCAAATAATATTTTCAAGTACAGGTATAAGTATTATCCTAAAACAGTATTTACAGATTCCTGGAATTTCTCTGGCAGACCTCTCAGACTTGCAAACCCTTTCCTGAATAAAAAAGCAGAAAATGACATTTTTTCACTCCTATTATATATTCAAAGAGATTTAAAACCTGTTTCTAAAATACAATGTCCATGTAAATTGGATTGTAGCCTAATTTTCCATAGTTGGAATGGAAGTCAAAATGTTGTAACATTAATTGATGAAAGATCAGAGGTGATAATTTTTGTATGATCAGCTTTACCTTAGCTAATTATATTCAGAAGAACTAATGTGGACATTACTGTACATTACCATGGTTAAATGTTTTGTGAAATTATGCTTACTGATGTACTATTATAGAATAAACTTTCCCTATAAAAGGATTTAACATAAATGAAACTCTGTTGTTAATTTTAGTGGGATTGTGCATTTAAGTTCTGTTCTGAAAAATAGAAAAAATATTGGTGGAATGTTGTAATATAACTCAATATTTCCCAGCTCCATTACTCTAGAAATTTCTACCTGTACCAAGGGTGTAACTGAAGACTGAAAATATTCTAACTGATAAAGCACAAGCTCTTCTCCTGTATTTCTTTTATACACTCCAAAAATAGTGTCACAAAACAAAAAGAACATAAGTAAATCTAGGAATAAACATAGAATCATAGAATAGTTAGGGTTGGAAGAGACCTTAAAGATCGTCTAGTTCCAACCTCCCTGTCATGGGCAGGGACACCTCCCACTAGACCAGGTTGCTCAAAGCCTCAACATACCTGGCCTTAAAGATAGACAGGGTTGGGACATCCACAACTTCTCTGG
>NW_010233912.1:0-21278 GCF_000690775.1 Eurypyga helias
TGTGTCCAGTTGTGGAGCCCTCAACCAGTTCCACATAGACCGGTTGGAGCGAGTCCAGAGAAGGCTGAAGATGCTCAGAGGACTGGAGCACCTCTCCTATGGGGACAGGCTGAGAGAGTTGGGCTTGTTCCGCCTGGGGAAGAGGAGGCTCCAGGGAGACCTTATCGCAGCCTTCCAGTACCTGAAGGGGCTACAAGGAAGTTGGGGGGGGACTTTTTACAAGGGCCTGTAGTGATAGGACAAGGGGTAATGGGTTTAAACTGAAAGTGTGGAGGTTTAGATTAGATATCAGGAAGAAATTCTTCCCAGAGAGGGTGGTGAAGCACTGGGACAGGTTGCCTAGAGAAGCTGTGGATGCCCCATCCCTGGAAGTGTTCAAGACCAGGCTGGATGGGGCTTTGAGCAACCTGGTCTAGTGGAGGGTGTCCCTGCCCATGGCAGGGAGGTTGGAGCTGGATGATCTTTCAGGTCCTTTGCAACCCAAACCACTTTGTGCTAATAGCTGTCATACCAATGTTGATAACCTTCTGCAGTCCCCCTCTAAAGTCATCTGCCCACTGTGACACACATTTATGCAGTATGCAAAAAAGCATGGGAAACTGTCTAGTACAATACACCGTTAGCATTCCACTATGTGGCTATGCAGTAAGGTAGTTTTGTTGTATACTCAGCCCCATCTCACACAACAGAGAGAAGATTACATGCCCAGGGAAACTCAGATTTTGCAAAAAGGAGAACAGCCATATTTGTCTTATATATTTTATTTATCGATTTGCTGGTATCCAACCCCTGCCAATACAGCTACACTTTAGGTTAACAGTAGAAGTTTGTGTGCAAAGTCTCTCTTTTTAGAAGACCCCCACCCCGGGCCTCTTGAATTTTTCTTTACTATTTACAACATTAACACCTTGAATAGAAATACTGTATATTCCCATGACACAATCCATTAATTTTTGTCTGACCTCTAATTCCATGAGTACAGAGCATTAAAATTAGCATCTCTATTCTACACTGTTGCATTAATATGATACAGTAGCTACTGAAGTCAGTAATTTTTTTTTTTTTTTAGAAAAGGACACAATGCTCTTGAGAAAGGCAGACAATGTCCAAATGTGTCTGACACCTATAACCTCAAAAGCTCTTCAGTAACAACTGGTGTCCCTGTTCATATTTCTGAAATTCAAACCTGGATGATCTGTTTGAAGGTCTTTTGTAGCATTCAAAAATCAGCACTTCCCCCTAGGAAATCTAGATATACACAAATGGCTTAATTGTTAATCTGTCCATGTGGAAACAGAATAAGGAACAGTGATCGGACAGACAAATCTCTTCTCTTTTGTGAGCTCCATATTGGCTTGTAAAGATTTGTTTGGGCAGTACATTCTCTATTGTAATGTCCAGGTTGAGATAGTTTTTTAGACTTTTATTGAAATACAGCTGCTATTTGATAGAGAAGAAAAACAGGAATTTGCCTTTTGCCAGGGAGATTAGGCAATACCTGAGTTTAACCAAACTTGTCCATGCTAAGCATCATGTACTTATGAACTCAGGATAAAGAGCCTTCCTACAGATAACATCTTTACTGTAATGACATAATTTCTTGAATTATTTCCATTTTTATAAACTTGTAGTTAAAAATAAAACAAAATATGATCTCCACAGCCTTGTAGGCCACCCAGGACAGTCAAGAAAGTGACACCCTGATTGGCTTTGCTAGGAAAAAGGTCTAGCGTCCACAAAAGCTGCATGGCCCAGGATTTGAACATGCAATGTTTTAGGAAACCAAGTTCTAGGTACATTAAAAATAACTAGCTATTCCAGAGATACCTTGGGAATTTTGATTTCAGCAGCTGAGGTTGAAAATCCAAAGTGAATTGAACATGAAGCCCAGCCGAGAAGTTCACTGGTGATAGTAAAGTGAGCAGTATTTTCATTTTCTTAAATTAGTTTGAGGTATACACCTTTTACATCTTTAAGATGATAGGAGAGCCATCAAGTCAGGGCTGATCTGCTAGAACTGTGTGACAACTCGGAGAGAATGCAGGCACAGAAAGGATTTTACAGGTTGCATCAGCAGACCAGTTAGGGACCAAGGATCAACACTGCCAAGGTTGCTGTTGGCTCACAGTATGTGTTGATAATTCACAGTGGATACAAAGGGGACTGCTGCTCAGATTAGAAGAGCTGCAGCAAAACAGCAGATGCTGATGGGTTAGTGTTAGCTACATCTGAGGAGTGAGGTTAATTAACAAAAACCTTCATAACACCTGTCCACATGATACCTGGCTTTAATGTTGTCATTAACTACTCAGAGGCAGCAGCAATACGTTTCCTGAACACAAAAGACAGAAATCCATTATGAAATGCTGAGTTCTCCCTTTAGCAAATGTTGTGAGGTTGCAACTGCTTTCAAGCAAAGCCTAACTTAGCACAGTGGATCCTTTCTGTTTTGAGAGAAACATCAGTGCAGTAGAAGCAGCTTTCTCTGGCCTTGATGCAAGAGTCTCAGTTCCCTCCCAGATTTTGTGGCACTCAAGCAAACATAAGTGTCAAGTTATTTTCTGTAGTGAAGCAGATACTAAAAGATAAGGATGAAATATGAAAGAAAAAAAAAAAAAAACCCAGTGTGCTGATAACGAGAAGTATTCAAAATGATCCATATGTGTATCTGTGACATCTTGGAAGAGACACTTCAAGCCTACACTTCTGATACTTATCAGTAAGCACAATGATGCTTTGTACTCACAGGTCATAGTGAAAGTCACCTTAGGTTTATGCCTACCATCTCAAGTTCCCCCATAGTTTCATCTAGAGAAGTTATTCTTACTTACTCATCTGAAAGAAGAGACATCTTTTGCTTCTAAGCTACAATAAAGAAGTTGGAGTGGTAGAAGGTCCAGCTGATAGCTACTTAGGGACTAATTGTGTATCATGCATGGGATCCCACTAAAACAGTACAGAGAGAAGAGGAAAAAAGAGTCGGAGTAGGAATGAACAGGTCATAACTACAACTGACTAGCTGAATCCCCATCACTTGTTATGGTATTAAACATAACTTGTAAATGGTAATACATGTGCTAAGGCAAAGTACACATAAAAGCAGTTAAGAAGTATGCATAACCAAAATGCAACTTAAAGGAAGATGATACTTTAAATCATCTCCAGTTTGGGAATTACTTAATTTTAAAAATTAAAATTAAGTTAAAAATTCTTGAAATCTAGAGGTTATCTTGTGGCCTCTGAGTCCAGGTTGCCTTGGCTGGAGAAAAGAATCAGATAGTTTGTAGGGAGTGGATAAAACATATGATCCCTAAGGTTTCAACATTAGTTTTCTTCCTCTGCTGAGACTAGTTACTAAGTTCATTTCAAACATGCAAGTTAGCACTGGAGAAGCAAGAGGAAGCATCAAGTTGCTACACAAGCTCCCAGTGAGGATTCTGAGGGGATTAACGGGCACAGAACTGCCAGGCAGACATAGCCATGAACCAAAATGTAGACGCTCAAGAACTGTTTCTCTTTATTATGTTTTTGTATTTTACTTAGTTCCTTCATGTGCTCTAGTCCTCTATGGAATAGGAATTATCAAGTTACTACAAAAGAAAAGGCAATTTGACTGTTACTTCCAGCCTGGCAAGACCATAATTTGCCAACTCTTGAGCCGATCCACAGGCACCCTGTACAATTTATTGCTACAGTGCTACATGAAGGATTACAGAATGCCAACCGTCGTGACTCATTATGCAGCATCCAACTCAACACATAAAGGCTTCCTGCAATGTCCCTGCAAGCTAGAGGAGATAACAGTAATTTAATAAAGCACAAGTCTGCAAGACATTGTTTACTTAACACACAGTTGTCAGTCACATAGATGCCACTCCAGGCATCCAGTCCCTAAGGAACTAAAACTGCAGTAGTTTTCAGAAAGCATTGGTAAGAAGGTTCCATTTTCCCTGTGGTCTCAAGAATCATTGTCAATTCACAGTCAGGATACCTAGTGTCTCTGATCAGCACAAGAGTTTCCAGAAGGGCTCATTCAATCCAGTGCTTAGGACTTCCAAAATTAAAAAAAAAAAAAGGTCAAAATGATATCTCAAAAGGACCTGCCCAATTTCCTGCTTTAGAACCTAAAACAATTAGAGAATTTTAATGTAAAGACCTTGGAAATCTGGTCTGATACTCTTAAAATCAGGTAATACACCTACAGGCACACCCTAACTAGTACTTGAGCAAGGGATAATTTGCTCAGTAAAACATCATGTCAGACTGATAGCATGGTTGAAATAAAGACATTCAGACAAACAAATGTTTTGGTAAGTGATCAGTGAGTGTGGAGTGCCCCTGTTGGGTGCTGGGTAAAATCTTACCTTGAATACTGTGTAGGAACTTCCCTCTGTTACAGAGAGCACCTGACTGGATATATATCCCTTTAATGAGCTGTTACCCTTTTAAATTTCTCATGTCTGAAATTGTATCCAAGTACTTTCTTTAATCTCACATTGAAGTAAACCAGCAAAACTGTGCATTGAAGATAGTGGCTACTGATCTCTAGAGACTGATAACTTGTTCGCTATGGCAAAGATAGTCTTGGACCCAGAATATGGGTTCGTTTTATTCCAGCAGAGCATTATGTGGCTCCTTGGAATACCTGTTTACTACTGATACAGTGCCTAAACAGCTTGCTTGCTGACTAAAAGCATACCGAGGTGGTCACTGCACCATCACTGCAGGAACAGAACCTGGTTTTAAGGTATATAGGACATCTATGAGTGAGGAACAGATCATGATCACTTGAATTAATTTGAGCCCACATTTTCTTTCCTTAAATAATTCACATTAATGACAATGTAGCTGGGAACAGAAGTGGTTTTGGAGCTACTGAAATGTATATTTATTTCCTCTTGAAGAGGCAGTTCTCTGAAGCTACTGTGGCCTTTGACTGACAGCATGAACCAAGATCATTCAAGCAGTTGTTGCTGAAAGAAGTGTAAATATACAACAGATGTACTTGCCAACGGTCACTGCACTGCTCATGTAGTAGTTTTTTTTCCAGGGTTTGTCTGCTGACAGAAAGACACAGGCACTTAACAGTAGTGGTTTTGTAGTTCTTATGGTACAAGAAGCAGAGTTTGTTGTCAGGTTTTTGTTTTGATTTTTTTTTTTTGCTGGAGCTTCTGCCTTAATAGAAATAAACAGCCTTTCAGACATAAAAGCCATTTTTTAGGTAGAACACTTCTTAACCAGCCCATTCATCTGTGCCCATTGGTACCCAGATTCTTTTGGAAGAGGGAGTCTGCTATTCACCATCACACTACAGCTGTTACTGCTGGCTCTACACTTTTTCTTACCTTTGTTATGGTTTTCCTCTTGAGGCAGATTCTGATCTTACTTGACAGACTACTTCACATTGCATCCTTCACTACTACACAATCTCTATGGGAAATTGTTTTGTTGATTTGAGTGTGAATGGCGACTCTGGCCAACTCCTGCTTGCCCTGGTCTTTCCAGACACTCCAACCTCCCCATACCAACCCAATTTTTACATTAATTTTAACTGAATTCAGTCAAGCAGCAAGTGATATATACTGCTGGAGACCAAAGCCATCTAGTTACCTGCCTGACAAGTGCTGTGCAGCTGGGGCAGTGGCAGAGGGCCACAGTCCCTCCTGGTAGAGAGGACTCGCCTCCAGTCAGACCAGGTTTATGCATGGCTCATCCAGCCCTGTTTCTCTCCAGAGGCTGTCAGCACAAGGCCATTAGAAGTCCTGGACCAACCGTGGTAAGCTCTAAGCTAGCCATCATTCAAAGAGAAGGTCACTCACCTCCAACTGTCAGCATTTCTCCATGATCCACTACCCAGCGGTAACAAGCAGAAGCAAGCACCATTTGGGTAATAGAGACAATTAAAATTTCCCTAGTATTTCTGCTCCTTTAAGACTTAAATTTATTTCTAGTGAATTTCAACTTCTTGATAAAACACTGCTAGCACTGATCACTTTATTCCTTATGTCTTTCAGGCAACATGATGTTTATCATTTACACCTGCTTTGCCACAACAGCACAACAAAACCAAGTTGCATTTAGCTCATGAGCTACAGCAGAGCCTAGATCTGTTTTCCACTGAGCTGCTTCCTGGCCAGTATTCCCTTCCTACCCTGTTCATTTGAGAGTTCTTTTCAAGTTTCATGGTTTAGTTTGCTTACCCTCCCCCCCACCCAACCCACCCCAAGCCCATTAATCACAACACAAACAACCCCACTACTTCTCCTGTAAAACTGACTTTTCAAAGGACTTTAACCATTTTTTATTAATTACTTCTTAGCAGAATTAATTTTCCAATTCTTGACATTTTGACAGGAGATCACAGGTCTCTGTCTGCCTCTAGCACTCCTCAGCCTCCTTTCCTTTCTCTTAAAGAGCTACTCATCCTGTGCATTTGCCAGTAACAAGAACCTATGAAACCCTGCAAGTGTCCCAGACCTTCCTGCTCATTACAGGTCTTCCAACGGCTTCACTTAATCTGCTTACCAAACATTGCCTGCACAGTGCTTTTAGGAACTGAGATCTGCCTGAGAGCAGAATTATTTTAAATGAATCACCAAGATAAAAGCTATTGGTTCACAAAGGATGAGCTTTGTGCTCATGCTCAGTCCCATCTTGCTGTATTCCTTGACTGCTCTGCAGGAAAGCTGTTTAAACTTCAGTTCACAGGTGATATAATCACACTTGTTTGTAATGAACACATACCATGTTCTGGTATTAAACACAAGCCATCATTTCCTACAGTGAACACCCTAGGAGATCTTTGGATCTCTCCTAAGGCTGAATTCATCATTCCTAATGAAGAGGACTATATGTCCACAGCCAGCAAGAGTAAACTCTTCATGCTTTCCTCTCACTTGTTCATAATTCTGCACCTAAACTTGTAGAAAAGATGTTCTTGTCAAGGCATGTACCAGCCAGCCAGACCTAAACAGCTTTTTTTTTCCTACCTGTAATAGATGTGGCTCTGAAATCTATCCCATAGCAAAGCAAGTCTTTGGTGAAAAAACACACCATTAAAGGAAAACTGCTGTGTGAATGGTCTGATGGACACCTGATGTGTGAAATGAAGATGCTCAATGAATAAAACTGGAAGGCCAGGCTGGAGGGAATGAAAACATGTACTGTGTTCTTAAATCGCTCCTAGCAGATAATTCTGCTGTCTAGAGACACAAGTACTGTGCTCCCAGGACCAAATAGACTGATACACTTTACTGAGAAGAATGTGCATAAAGTCAATGGGACATCAGTTTGAGAGGCATAGCAGGTAGAAGAGAATTCAGTGAAGTGGATGATATTGTTCTCACTGAGAAAACAAGAGACTTGGATTAACTTGATGCAGGGGAAGCGAAAAATGAAAGGCTATAGTAAGGCTTTATCTAGATCATTGGGAAACAAAACAGAACTGAACAGCTGGGTTTTTTTCCCCCACAGGAGGGGGTATGAAGGAAAAGGGTGCAGAGACAGAGAATCTGAAGTTCAAAACCCAAATTATATTGACAAAGTCTGTATTAATCTGAAATGTAAAATATCAAGACAACTTGTGTAAAGTGAACACAACTGGAAAACTGGATGATAGCCAGTTTCAGTACAGGAGGAAAAGGACACTGAATTATACCAGAAAGTGGAATACTCAGACCTGAAGCAATGCTTTTTACCACACTATTTATTTAGAAGCTGTGCTGGTTTTAGTCAGGAAAGATTGAAATTCTCTACCTTAAGATATCATGAAGGCCTTGCACCTGGCAAGTTTCTGGAAAAGAGTAGAGTCCCTTATACAAGGAACACCCCCACAGAGTTCCATTCAGATAGAGTTCCATATATCTATAAAGAGTTATGATATTAGTATGTATAGATCCACAAGTGGTTTTACATATATGTTAACATGAATTCTGACAGGATATAAGGCTTCATCCTTTAAGAAATCAGCTAACCACTCATTCAGGGGGAAGGATATTTTCTAACTGGCTCATCTTCCCCATCCTCTCTCCACCCTCTCACACCCCTCCCACCCCCCCCATCCCCCAGTAAAAAGCTTTCTGGAGTATTTTTAATATGTTGAGTTTTCACTCAATAACTGAAAGAACCCCAAAACTAAAAAGTTATCTAAATTTTAGGTATAAGAGAGCAGGAGAGTGGAGAAGCCTGAATTTCTTTAAGGAAGTTCTACACAAGTTCTTCACTTAGTTGTAAAACTACTTTGCATTGAGCAAAAAGATATGTTTTTTATCAGAGCTATTGAAACCCCTCAAGGTCTAACTAAGCTTCCTGATAAAGACATGGAAACTACACCATTATCTCAGAGTAATAAGATATTAGTATTTAAATAAAAGAACATTATAAAACAAGTCCACTGTAACAGTGAAGAACAACCTCCATCTTTACCTGACCTCTCATTTATCATACCAGTAAGGCAAAGCTGCATGGACAATGAAGATACAAAATCCCCAGCAGTCCAGTTAAGGGAGGCTATTCCAAATAACTGAGAATCAGTTCTTATCAAGTCCTATGGAAAGCTCTTGTAGAATAAAACTGTATTGGGTTTGCATGGCATGGTGCCTTATGTTCAAAGTTGCTAGAAGCCTCTTCTATAACTGACAGAGCCATTGCCAGTTGGCTCCAAGATGGACCCGCCACTGGCCAAGGCAAAACCCATCAGCAGTCATAATGCTTCCATGATAAACATATTAAGAAATGGAAAAAAATACAGACAGAATAGAGATTTTTGCAGACAGAGAGAGAGAACAAGGTGACAGAGAATTCTGCAGACCCCAAGGTCAGTGATAAGGAGGGGGAGAAGGTGCTCCATGTGCCAGAGCAGAGATTCCCTACAGCCCATGGTACAGCCCCCGGTGGGGCCAGCTGTGTCCCTGCAGCCATGGAGGGTCACAGTGGAGCAGAGACCCACCTGCAACTCAGAGAGGACCCCCACACTGAAGCAGCCCAAAGGAGGCTGTAGCCCTGTGGAGAGAGAAGCCTAGGCTAGAACAGGTTTGCTGGCAGAACTTGTGACCCCACAGGGGACCCAGTCTGGAGCAGGCTGCTCCTGAAGGACAGCACCCCATGGAAATGACTCAAGCTGGAGCAGTTCATGAACTGCAGCCAGTGGAAGGGCTCACAGAGAAATTGGTGGAGGACTGTCTCCTGTAAAAGAGACCCCAAGCTGGAACAGGGGCGAGTATGAGAAGTCCTCCCCCCAAGCAGCTGAGACAAGCTGACCATAACACCCATTCCCCATCTCTTTGTGCCACCCAGAGGGAGAAGGCAGGGAAAAACAAAGTGAATTTGAGCCCAGGAAGAAGGGGCGAAGCGAATTTGAGCCCAGGAAGAAGGGGGTGGTGGGGAAGGTGTTTTAAGATTTCTGCTTAGTTCTCTTGACTCGATTAGTGAGAAGTTATTTTTCTCTTAACTGAGTCTGTTTTGTCCATAATGATAATTGCTGAATGATCTCTCCCTGTCCTTATCTCAAGCCATGAGCCTTTCATCATATTTTCTCTCCCCATCCACGTGAGGGGAGTGATAGAAGAGCTTGGTGGGTTTTTGGACTCCAGCCAAGGTCAATTCATCACAGCTCTTTATATCCAAAATGGGGCATAAGGAAATCAAGATAAAGATAATTGTGAGAGGTAACAGGCAAAATATGGACTGAACACATCTAGAGAATGAAGAGTAGAATGATTGTGGGGAATTTGTTGCTGTAACTGCAGTGAAGGGACAAGGGGTGGATTGTGTTAATTGTCCACTTTTGTTCAGTGCTGTGATGTGTTTTTTCTGGTGTGAATTTCTTTGTTGATAAGTGAAGTTTGAGAGATGTGTTTTTTAACAATAATTCTTAAATAAGTGAATCACAGACACATGAGGTGGAAGGTTCCCATGCTTGTCCACTTGATGGGGAGTGATAGAGAGGCTTGGTGGGCACCTGGCCTCCATACAAGGTCAACCCACCACAGATAAACACATTATACTTTCTTATCCATTTTATAATATTTAGTAGAAAAAATTTGGTTTAGACTGCCACTAGACAGGGGAAAAAAAAAAAATCAATACAGAGTATATAGTGGTTAACATTCATAAGTTCTGTGTTTCCTCTAAGAGCTATCGCAACTAGCCACAGATATTTAAGAGTTTGTTTCCACCATCCTAAGTCCCATTTATGTTACAAACCACATAGTTCAGATACTAAACATGTATATAGAGCTATTTCCAAGTCATAGGAACAAATATTTAGGCAGGCAGAGGTGTTTACTCAGAATCAGAAGCCAAGAATCAAGTAGGCCATCTGTGATTAACTGGTACATGTCCACAGAAGGTTAAAAATATGCTGTTGGATATTGCACAAGGGAAAGCATTACATTAATTTGGCACACCATCTCCTACACAGGCAGACTAAAGCAGCATCAGGTCATTTTGCCTGTACCCTATTACCAGTTCTGTAGTGAAATGATGGACTTTTTGCCCTATCATGTCACCAGCTTCCCTTACCACCAGAACTACACTACAGTGTTTGTCAATAGCCAAAGTTTCAATTCCCTTCCCAAGATAATATAAGTAGAATCCTTTCAAATATCTTTAAAGTAGCTACTTTGTTCATTGGAAAAGTAACAATCTTGTAATGGAATAATCAGTGGCTGTATTTTGCACCATGAAGGCCTCTCAATATACAAAAGATGCACAAAAGATTAGGTGATGGAAGTGCCAGTACCTGCTGTATTACTCTGTACACACAGCTACTTTTGCCTTCCAGCTGTCAATGCAGACAGCTACACTTATTCAAACCCTAAAACAGTAAATTACATAGTATTCATAATACCTGGTACAGACTGATGTGCCAGTGGCAACTGACAAAATGCTTGAAACACCAGTAATGTGTAATTTACCATTAATGGACCTAGCTTGAGAGCATTCATGGCCAGTTTAAAGAAACTTAACTCAGAACAAATTCATTCATATAAACATGACAATTAAGGAAGTCAATCTCTCCCATACTAAGTGAAGAATAAAAAGATGATTTAAATATGAATTCCTATGAGAATATAGGTTTGGCATAAAGTGCTTAGCTCTGAAGAATAAAAACCTGTTTGTCTATTGAGAAGTATCACACCAGGATAGGTAGTTTCTCCAAAACTGCATTTATTTGACATGCCCCTGCAATGAACTGGAGAAAATATTTTCACAACAGAGAATCTCATTGTTTTTACCTTGACAGTACTGGTTTTAGAAAGATAGTTACCAACTCTTGTCATGATAGTTGGTGTCTTAGGTGCCCCATCCTTAAGAAAAACAGCATAATAACACATACCATGCAGGATTATAAACACAAATCTCAAGTCTGAGGTGTGTTTAGTTATTACCACAATGAGGTCCTTGAGGCAGAAACACTTCCAGTTTCTGCATTTCAAATTTCGGGACATGTTCATAAACCCAAAGAGGCTGTAGATCATCACTGTTGTTGGTCCTTTTTCCACAGAGTGCTTTTCCAAAAAGTGTTTCAGATTAAAGCCATACGATACCAGCAGGTCACCCAGAACTGCTAAATTCCTTCCTTTAAAAGTATTAAAATGTTTTTAACGATGTACTTATGTATTTCCCTCCAAACACTACCCATTTTTGACATGATTCAGAGACGGAAAACTAAATTATTTCTAACTTATTTTGTTGCTTTTATACATCAATACACTACAAAAGGTCTGTCTGATTAGTGACAAGAGTCACCAAGCTGCATAAACATCCCATTCCTAGGTCTTCTTCCTGGTAGCAACCCATATCTTACAGGATCTGTGTAATAGAGTGGTAATATTGAAAATGCAAACACATTTGCAGAGTTGATGTGTACAGCCATTCATTTTACACAGGTGAGTGGCAGTAGGGCTCAGGAAGTTTGCCCAGAGCTGAAGAGAGACTCCCACATCTGAATTACTATCAAAAACCATCTATTTTGGAGGCACAAGTTACCCAACTGCTTTAGGTCAGAAACATGAGGCAGGCAAATAATAGTTCATCTGCAAATAGCAGTTCCTCATTATTAAGTTACATGGTTGCAGGTTAATGCTGAGTGTAATTAAGACAAACCTCTTAAGTTACACTTCCATGACTAGCAAAAGTTTGCGTTGGACACAAATGTTTAAGTCTGGAAAGCAGCATTCATTTTATTCATAAGGAACCCACTGTTGCAATGCTTCTTGAAGAAACACAAGTGAAGAGCAGAAGGGAGGAGATGAAAAAGTCTTCAGATTACATAGTAAGAAATACAAGGCTTCAAACCTGACAGTTGAAGGGTTTTTTTGTTTTTACATAAATAGCTGATGTAGTTAATGCTAAGCACAATAAAGTTGAGGATACAGTGAATACACAATTGTGTTTCATGAGAAAAAGTACTGATTTATAAATATTCCTACATCTGTGAAAAAGTGGGTAAATTCCCTTTACCTCATGAACTCTCAACTCATCTCTTGGTTCATCTGCAAATTCCTACCTGCTATTCACAGTTTACTCTTCACTTCAATCTCTTGTTAATCACTCAGGCAACAAGGCTACCAAAAATCCAACAAGTGAAGTGAAATACCTAACAGGTAAAGAGAGTCCAAAAATAGACTTATGTAAATAGCCTACATGTAGATGTTTATCTGTCACTACATTGACACAGAATCAATGGATTCTTTGGAACTTTGACTAAGTAAAAACAGGAACTCACCTGCAGTAAATATGATCCAAAGCTATAGTTCAGCAAATTGTGCTCCATAGGGCAATGGCTGATGTGCTAAGTGACTAACCTCGTCCACTCATTTAACCCTGCTAAGCCATTTTCCTCAATTTCCTATGGTCATCCATTGCAAAGATGACAGAGAACCTGCCTTCCCATATAGAAAACTGAATAGTTTATCTATGTCTGTGACCTGCATGAACAAGTTTAAATTTAATATATATGAAATGTTATACTTTGAAATTACATTGTAATTTTGTGTCTAGTTATGTAAAATGGAAGTCATGCTAAACTTCTCTTGACTGCCAGTTACCCTCTGGATTACATTTCAAGGTCTTACTGTGAAAGCTATAGGAGATCAGAAAGCAGGATTTCCAGGTTATGTTCCTGACTATTGTCATTTTACTCCATAACCTTGCACGATTTCCCTAACCTCTGCAAACCTTGTATTCATTTTCAGGAGGAGACACAATGAGAGGTGGAGAAGGTAAATTTAGTGATTCTTTGAAAAGACTGAGATCCTCTGGTGGAAAAGGTTCTGCTGCAAATCTGTACAACAAAAAATACAGTGCAACTATTCCAAAAGGATCAGCCCAGAGCTATCAGAGTCAGCTCACATCTTGCTAATAAGGCCATAGACTTGCCAGGTGCTACCACTTCCACAAGTTAACCTTGGCCATGCTTTAGAAGTTCTCTTCAGCTGAGTCAGCACTACAAATTGTGTAATTGCAGACAAGCCCAGCTTCCACTGAGAAGGAAATCATGGAAGTCTTACCCTTGCAACAAAACCCATTGGATACTCAAACCCTTGGAAGTAAGAAGAGCAAGAGAAAGTGAGCCCACTTAAACTAGTTACTTGGGAGGTAAATCTGGGAGGGGACTCGGCCTTCTGAGTCCAAGTAATTTTGATGTGGATTATATAAGACTTTTAGAAAGTGGTCAGAAGATTTGGGTGAAGGAGAGGATTCTAGGAGACATCCTGAAGCAAAAGAATGGCTAGAGAGGAGGGAGTTCTGTGGCACAGAAAATGGATTTGTACCAAGCAATAAGTTGGAGAGGAGAGTTTGGCACTAAGAACAGAAAACATTAAGGAAGGTGATAAAGTCTGTTCTTCTACTCTGTCCTTGATTAAATCTGAGGTTTAATGCATAAAAAAGTTGAAGCAGCAATGTCTTTCCTTTTTAGCCTCTTTTATTCCTTGACCCATCCATATTCTATCTGCCCAAACACTATGAACAAGTAATTAGTATACAAGTATCACCTGAAGAAATAATGTCAGTTTTCAGAAAGATTTAAGAAAAATGTTGCTACCAGAAACCTTGTAAGCTGTTTTGATAGCAGCAGCCATTGAGAATGCAGTAGAAAGCATGGCATCAAACTACTTATCCTGTCCAAGCCTGGTGCAACCTAAAAGGGGAAAATCCCCAACTCAACACTGTTCTAAACCCTGACAGAAATGCAGCTACCCTTCAGCCAGTGGAGCAGCGTTACACTACGAAGCCTGTGTGCAAGCACTGCATGTGCAGTCCCTTTACCACATTGTGCCTTCTACTGTCTTCTTACATCTTCCTTACATTATTCTAATATCCAAGCTTTTGATCCTTAGGAATGATAATTCTACTATTCTCATTCTGAGAAAATGTATTGCTTTTATACATATTTCTATGCCCAAGATTACATACATTTTCTGGCAAGATTAAACATTCCCATTTCAACTATCAGCCCTTGTCTGTCTACCATGCCCATCAATGAATATTACAATTTTTGGACTGAATTTGGAAGGGAGGGGAGACTATACCATAAATTAGTCCCTCAGCTATAAGACCAATGCTTTGTCCTTACTTATATGAAAAGTGACAGCAGTGAAAACATGGACATCCTGTAATCTCAACTCCCCAGCAGGGGACATTATTTTCAAGTAGGACAAGGAAAAAGGGGAAGGGAGGCAAAAGCAAATTCAAAGTAAGAGCAGAAATGTAGCTGGTCTGTTATTGCTAGATCCTAGCAGGTCAGTTCATCACCTCCCCTCATCCTTGTGTTGTAGGACTTTAATTAAAAAATTCAGCAAGGAATAAAAATATTTTTCATTACTGTTGAGATTCCATCTCCAACACCTTGTTTGTCACACCAGTCCAAACCTACCAATTCCTTTACATTATCCTATTCTTGAAATTTTATAAGTTGCAGCTGGGAGGTGCTCTATGCTTCTTTTACATAATTTTATTCATGGAGAAAAAAAAAAAAACATCTCCAGATATGAACATTATCTCCTCCTGACCATTTCACTTACATATGCATGGTGACACAAAGTTTCAGAAGGATATTTCTTCACAGGATGCTGGACACAGGTATTCAGGAGGTCTCTAACCCTACAGCACTGCTTAGATATCAAGGGGACTGGCCCAACACAGGAGCTGTAGGCAATGCAAGGGGTACACATGCCCTAAACTAGCAAATGGGTAGTTCTTCTACTGCAGAAAGTTGTCTTCCCTGCAAGAGCTAAGGAGACAGAGGTGGCTTTAGGTCACCTTTTCAATTCCTCAGTCTTTGACTAGCACAGGAATGGGCAGTTTTCCAAAGCAGATTAAAGGAGCTATACATAACCCTCTGCTAACTTTTTGCTTGGGCTCAGCAGTCATGGAAGTAATTGCTGACTAAACTCCAAATATGAGCCAAAAAACCTGTGATCTGGATCCAAGTTTCCCAGAAGTTTAAAGGTGCTTAGATCCAGCTTTCTGGGTCATATCCAATTCCAAACTCTTTTGTTTACCTTCTATAGGCTATTAAGTCTCTATTAGATGAGAAATTTAGAACAGGAAGTAACAGCACAGTCTTCCCTAGAGGACAGAGTGATGGCCATGCCATCCAAATAAGATATCCCTTAACTAGAAGGGACTCAATAGTGATAAAAATGAGCAATTGCTTAGGAAAAAAGCTAGCATCCAATAAACAGCAGAAAAGTCATAGATTGAGAAACAAATTAGTGAAAAAAGTAAAGAATTTGTAGAATGGTATACAGACTGAAGCAAAAAAAAATCTGGGAGCATCCAGTCTTCCTGTATCACAGGCTGAGAACAAAGGAAGCTGAAAGGTGGAAAAAGAGAAAGAGGCATCACTCATGCAGTGTGAAATCAGGCTGGGGAACTACTTGCCAACATGCCAAGACTCAGATTGGATTCAAATGGGGAAATTATATAGAGCAAAAATATCCAGTATTATAACAACTGCTTTTTAAAGGAGGTATGTGGAAAGAAGAAGGGAAAGACAATTGCAAGGACAAAATCTGTTGCTTTCAGGAAAAGTTGGTTTCTGAAAGTTCAGGAGACTATAGGAAGTGCAAGATTATCTCACATCTCCATGGTTTCTGGAAACTCTCCCAAAATTCCCAGTGTTACCCAGTGTCAGAGAGAATACACTGGAACACCTGGATGTCACAGTCCCCTTACTGAAATGCTGCAACTGAACAGAAAGACAGATCAAAAGATATTTTTTGTTTTCCATGAGTTTAGAAGCTTGTGGAGTGCTGCAGTATAAGCAATATTTTATTAAGCTACAGGGTCTGGCCTCAATTGCCTGTACCTCAATGTTATTTTCCTTTACACTGATAGCTGCCTGTGTGGAACAGTTCATACAGCCATGGAAAATGTTTGGCAGCTTAATGTGCCCAGAAAGCTCTGCACACAGCTGCCTGTGACTGAGCAGTCACATCACAGGCAGTAATTAGAAACTGAGTGAAAAGGAAGCAGAGCCTTTCCAGCCAGTGCTCCCCAGCCAAAGGCACAGACACTGCCAAATCTCCCTGAAAGGGAAAGCCCTCTACAACCCGAGACATCCTCAGAGGAGCACGCAGGGACAGACCCAGCCAGCAGCTACAGCCTATTATGAACTGCTCTGAGGACTTCAGAATCAAAACAAATCTCAAAGCTATCAGGTTCTTGAGTTTTACAGGTATCACCTGCACTGGGTCTTGGAGTGTGTGTGTGCTGAGTAATTACTAAGACACCAGCCCCTACTATGTCTGTCCTGAAGTATAAATGGCAGGATTTTACAGTTTTTTTAATGTTGACTTTGCCAGTCAGCTGCTCTGCTTCCTCTGCCCCATACATAACTCCTCAGGTCCCCTTCATCCTTCCTGGTTGTCTGTTCAAAAGGAAAGGCAGTGCAAGGAGAGAGATCAAGCAGCAGCATACATGGGAAGAGGGGAGAAAAAGTAGCTGTCAGGTCTTGTGTGCAAGAGTGGCTCAGCAAGATTCAGCTTTGGAGCTGCAGACAAAACATTCAGTAAGAGAACCTGACAGGCTCAGAAGTTGGATAAGGTCTGCTGAGTTCATCAGTGTCCCCATCACCCCACTGGCTCCAGTATCTTCTCCAGAATTAGGAATAGGATTTAGTTAGTGGTGACAGATGCTCATGAAAACTCATGTCTTCACAGAAGCAGCTGCCTGAGACTAGGTATAATGCAGACAAATATCAGTGAAAGAGCAGCCCTTCAGTGTATCCTCTCTGCTGATGTTCTTTATCTACGATGCATGTCATGTATTGCCACATGGCTCCTCACATGTAGATGTTTTAGTCCCAACACATAAAATACTCCCAGCCTCAGACCCAAAACCCTGCAAAAGTACTCCAGAGGCAGGGGGCACTTCTAGCTCCAGCTCTCAGACCCCACATTGTCCAGCCAACAAGACCCAGAATGACACAAAGCAGTCCTCACTATCACAAACAGATATAATTAAAATGAATGTCATACTGTGATGTTCCTATCACCTGTCATACACTGGGGTTAAGAATGGTGCCCCTAATCTATGTATTTACCTGACCTATTCAGACACAAACATGCAACTGCATGAAAGGCTTTGGCCTCAGACAGACACCTCCAAGCTTCTCAGGGAGAATTTATATTTACCCTGCCAACCTTGCGTCTCTTCATCTCACCCCTACTTTCTACCAGGTCACTGTCAGCTACAGGATTGTTTTACCTTTACTGCAATGTGATTGAAATCCTAAACTGAACAAGACAGGCATCTAAGACCTATGTTAACAAATCAGGACTAATTTATAATTTGTTTCCCAGTAAAACATTTTAGTTTAGATCTCTGAATGGTGTTTTTACACATTTGCATTTAAGTTTTACAAAATAATTAGGAATGTTTTATATTTATTTTTCATTTTAAAATACTTGTATAAAAATTTAGCTGATTCATAGAAAAAGCCCTCACTAACCATGTTTCTCTCATCTCAAAATGTTTCTCTCAATTGTCTTTTCAATTCAATGTTTCTGAGCTCTTCCAGATAAGAGATGGTAACACACAGCAGATACTAGAAAAAGATTTGCATAGCAGCAGCAGCAACACAAATTTATTCCATACAATGACCCTGAAGTTTTTCCTAAAAATAACTTGAACAAATGAGTTCAGATTCATTTCTGATGCAGACTCACCAGATTTGCTGTGACTCCTCTTATGCTAAGTCTGCCTGAATTGCCTCTGGAAGTTTGTCCCCCGAATGAAGGTATGATGAGGCTTACAGATTCCCAAGACAAGACTCACTGACATTTGACTCATTTCAGTTATATAGCATTAAACAAAAGATTATTTTTTTTTTGCTCATATTAGTGCAGCTTAGTACTTTTCTCCTTTGAAAAGTCCCTGAATTATTCCAATTTCTTTGCCTAAACCATTTAATCTTGAACTACCATGTAGAAAAGATTAATGCACTGTTGGTCCAGCAGCCAGTGACTTTAGTTCATTTCCACTAGCAGCAATGGTTTAAAAAGATCTGCTAACAACTCAGCAGCAAAAGCACTATAAAGACAGATACCAGAGATCGTGTCCTGTAGGTAGCTCTTCTATTCCCCATCACAGTTCATTTGCTGCTAAGCATTCAGAGATCATAGTTATGAGACTTCCCAGAAATAAAGATTAGAATAACCACTGTGCTGCTGTACTCCAAAATACATGGGGAACAGTAGCCTAGACAATATTTATTAGAAATGACAACTGAAGAACTACCAGGATGTAGCATTTTTTCAGCCACATCCACCAAATGTATTGGTTTCTACACATCAGTGTCATCAGGTGAACACAGATATATAGAGAACCCTGTCACTACCTCTTCCGTATTTTGTTCCTAATCACAAGGGGACTGCCAAACCCTGCCAGGTAGTGGTACATATTGTAGGCTCATGGGAAAAGTGGACAGGTGCAAATGAAGGCAAGATAACACCATGAAGCATTGTGTGCAGGGTATTTGTTTCAAATAACACCTGTCGCAGAGAGAAGAGATGGTCCATATATATTGTTCAGAGGTGAAGGGAAGAAGAGCCACATGGGTCTAAGACCATTAACAAAGGTATTTTCCTTCCTTTGTTTTTTTTTAAAGGCAATTCTCCTGAAGGACCTTTCAGCATCTTCCTGTATCCTTTGCTAAGCGCGAGAGATTATTTCTCTCTTTTTTCCTTCTGCAGTGACAGCTTTTTCTCCAGCCAAACATTTCCCCCTCCTGCCCACAGAGTCTGCTCCAGTGCTGTGCTTTCCAGATAAATGAGCTCTTCCTTCTCATTAATCATCCCTAATGAAACAGATATTCTCTCTGTAAATTCACTCCCTCCTTAGTTCTTTTTGAATTCTGATATGGAGATCTTTCATTGCAACCCAATAGTTAGAGGGAGACAGTTCAATCAGATCATGAATTTTACTTGATACTTTAAATGTGACTCACATGAAGAGGACAAGAAAGATGTGGCAGTAGCCAGGGGGAGTAAAGGATTACCTTATGTTTTCAGGAATTACAGCACCAAGCCATATCTATCCTTGCTTTATCATAGGTGCAATGAACCAAGCTGAGTGTTGCTACCCATCTTTTATAGGGAAAAATGGCATCTTCCCATCCCCTTCATTGTTCACAGTTGGAAAGAACACCACCTCTCACACAAGGTTTACCTTTTACAAGTATAGAAGTCCCTCCTCTTCAGTTATTATTTGGTACTGCATACTTAACCATATAACAGTAAATAGAGGAGGGTGGTGCTCCAGTGGGTACTCTGTATGGCAGCTCCACTAAGCCTGCACCTTCCCAGGTGGAGCAAGAGGGACACTGGAAGTGCAAGTCCTATACATATATGTGAATGGCCACTTTTATGGATATGTCATGCTGTCATCTGTCTCAACCGAATTCATGAGTTTTGTCCTTGACCATCCTGTGCTACCAACTGTGCCTGATCTCAAACAGTCCTGTCCAGCCAACAACCCACCCAGACTTGTTTAGCCTTCAGTAATTCTATGTTAACAATTGTCATAGAATGTCAGCTAGTTATTCCCCAAAGGTGATTGCTAAAACTTTGATTTTTCTTCCAAAGACCTCTGAGAAAGAAGTATTACTTCCAGGCAACTACAGAAGAAAACTAAATTGACCTGAACAAAAATCTTAAAGGCATATTGTGAAGGTGGTTAAGGAAATCTAGCAGGTATGAAACTGTATACAGGAAAAAAGGGCAAAAACTTAGTCTGGATATAAGATGTTGAAGACTACAGACATAGCTAGGAAACCCTTTGTCACATAAAGTTATTGTAAAGACAGAAACTGAAGTGGGGTTTTTCTTTTTCCTCCAAAATTATTGTTGGGTGCCCTTTCCAATATTGCAAGGGTTAGGTTTCCCCAGCTGCCCCCCCCCTCCCCCCATGCAGGAAAGACAGAACAGATTCCATCATAGAGAAGTTCACAACATGCTTATTCTGGCCTTTTACAAAGAAGGGAAAATTTGTAAAAATTTTCCCCACAAGTTCAATGTAACTAGGGCATTCTGACTGTAACCAAGGTGAGGGGAAAAATATTGTACCATTAAGAGCTAAAAGCCTGACATGCCTATAATCTTTAAGTATCCAGGCCACTGAATACACAGTTTTGAGTCACTTGGAACCTTCTTTATATCTTCATTTAGTGATTTATTTTCTTTCCTCTTTCCTTCCTGACCATCTGAAGATCAAGAAAAGAACTGTTATGTGGACTTAGTTTGTTCTTTTAGTGACCTCTGTGGTGCTGAAAATTAAATTCCTTTATAGGAAAGAATAAACCATTTAAAATGGCTGATGGATTTTTGAGTGTTTGTAAGAAAAAGCAGCAATATATATATTAATACCATATTCATGTTATTAAAGACAACCTCTTCATACCAGTAATGTGCTGCTTTGAAACTCTTGAGTCTGGCTCTGTAGGTCTTTAAGGAATTGGGACTTTATTAAAGGTAGGTTCTCCAATACAAGCATTTATTGCACTAGAATCAGGAATCTTAGTTCCACATGGAGACTACTGTATCGGCTTTAATAGTCAATCTGTCCCAGGTCTTCAAAAAACAGCTCTGAGGTTTTATATTATCGCTGTTCTTCTGGGAGGATGACTGAAGTTGGTTTTTTTTTCCCCAGTCACAAACCAATAGCACATCTACCTCAATAATTCAACCATTTTGTTTCTGCTTTCTCCAATTAGCACCTCTGAGCCAAGGCAGCAAAACCCAGAAGAGAAGCCTAACATTTCATAGAAT
>NW_010233913.1:0-12108 GCF_000690775.1 Eurypyga helias
TGCTAGCCGGAGTTAAACCACAAGATCATCTTATTAGCATTCAGCAAATCCTGATGGATATTTCCTGCCTGAAACCATGACCTGAGCATTACAACAATTGAAAAAGAAACACAGAAAAACAGAGATAAGCAGCAGTTTCCGACAAATTCATGAGGGGTTGCTCAAGTTTAAAGTTATGAATATTTTAGAGAGGCTAAATGTCAGGACTTCCATTGTATAATTAGTAATATTTTCATTCTGAAGGGAAAAAAGTTATAATTCAAAGCATGTAGTTTCAAATCCGTGCATTGAATTAGTAAGATGAGCCAAAGGGGCTCTCTGAGGTAACTGAGAAAGCTATCTGCATATATTATGTTTCTGCAGTACAAAGTTCTGTTACTGTGTGAGTCATCAGCCACTGGGAGGTCTTAAGAAGATCTCTAGCAGGTTTTTTTCTTATAAGGTGGGCTGGAGAATTAGAGAAACATAAAACCTAATTAAATGTAGTTGAGGCAAAACTTAAGCATGTTTCAGCATTCAGCTAGACTTGACTGGATTGAAGATAGTGTTATCTCGGAGATAGGATGACATTTTCACCACCATATAATGCAGAGAGATTTATGCTCATTTTAAATAAGCTAGTCTGTTTTTTGGAAGCAGTTGAAAGTCTTCTATTGTGAGGAACATTTCCCCATCTTGGCTATCTTTGCGATTTATTTTCTCTAAATCTTCTGTAATTTATTTCCTACTCTTCTTGAGGCTTAGCCATTAGAACTGGACACATGACTCCAGTGGCATTAGCATGGATACAGAAAGTAGTAATGTTTTAACTAAAGCCCCTCTGCTATGAGGACAGGCTGAGAGAGTTGGGCTTGTTCAGCCTGGAGAAGAGAAGGCTCCCGGGAGACCTTATAGCAGCCTTCCAGTACCTGAAGGGGCTACAAGGAAGCTGGGGGGGGACTTTTTACCAGGGCCTGTAGTGATAGGACAAGGGGTAATGGGTTGAAATTGAAAGTGGGGAGGTTTGGATTGGATATCAGGCAGAAGTTTTTCACGGAGAGGGTGGTGAGGCACTGGAACAGGTTGCCCAGAGAAGCTGTGGATGCCCCATCCCTGGAAGTGTTCAAGGCCAGGCTGGATGAGGCTTTGAGCAACCTGGTCTAGTGGAAGGTGTCCCTGCCCATGGCACGGGGGTTGGAAGTAGATGGTCTTTAAGGTCCCTCCCAACCCAAACCATTCTATGATTCTAATCTATGCAACCTTGAGTTCCAAGCTGCGCATGCATCATTTCCAAGCTGTGCATGCATCACTTCCTTATTGGTCTTGGTCACAGCATCACAAAGAGCATGATCATATTGGTCTGACCTTACAGTGCAGGACATAGTCATTTTCAGACATAGCATATGTCCCGTAAGTAAAACATCCCATATTCTCTTGGTGACTGTGGGCTGTTTATCTGGTTGCTTATTTTTTTTCCCCCACTTATGGACAGTTTACCCAGTAACCTGGTTTGACTTTTGTCAGTAATCTGTGTTTTTAATGACTTCTAGCTCTCCAATCTCACCTGTAAATCTTATTAGTGATTTTATATGTTTTAGGTTCAAAGTTTATACTTCTGAGTGAGCGATGAAATCCTGATGAACATTGTAAATGTAACCTCTGTACCCTGGCTCAAATGTGAGGATTCTATACATGTAATATTAATTCTGTCAAAGATATTTTTGATAAAAGTGTCTTAAAGCAATTTATTAAATCAACATTTTCTTTTTTGGGGTGGTGTGTTTGTACCCCAAATTTTTATGCCATTGAACAATCAAGTTACTGAAAATATCCGTTGCTTGTACCCATGCTGTTTAGCTTTAATTACATTGTCATCATTAATTCCTCACTAATAGAGTCTTTTCCATCCATTCTAGTCTCTTGGCCAAGACTGATCTCAGATTTATAGTCTCTAATAGATGTTCTTAATATTGTTATAGCATAAATTTTCTTCCATTGACTAGAATTTTGCCAGTGTTTCAAGAGTTACCAAATATCAGGATTAATGATTCAGAGCACTCACAGAATTACAGAATCACAGGACAGCTGAGGTTGGAAGGGACCTCTGGAGCTCATCTGGTCCAACCCCCATCCCAAGCAGAGTCACCTAGTGCCGGTTAACCAGGACCTTGTCCAGACAGCTCTTGATTATCTCCAATGGGGGAGACCCCACCACCTCTCTGGGCAACCTGTGCCAGTGCTGGTCACCCTCACAGTGAAAAAGTGCTTCCCAATGTTCAGACAGAACCTCCTGTGGTTCAGCTTGTGCCCATCACCACTGGTGCTGTCACTGGACACCACTGGACAGAGCCTGGCTCCGTCTTCTTCACACCCTCCCTCACATATTTGTATAGATTGATGAGATTTCCCCAGGAGTCTTCTCTTCTCCAGGCTGAACCGTTCCAGCTCTCTCAGCCTTTCCTCACAGGAGAGGTGCTCCAGCCCAATAAGCAAATATTTCCCTGCTCTGCTTCCTCTTTTAAGCCACATACACACTGCTATTACTGGGATGGCTTTGTGCTTGAAAAAGTCTGTCTTTATAGGATAAATACATTATTACACATCTGAACAAAAGGTGATGATGGAGTTTGTAGAAGTCCATTTTTGAGAAGCTGCAATGTAGTCAGCTCTGGTTAAAGGTTTACACTCACACTTGAACAATTTATCTTTGACTTGTGAGAGTCCCAGAAAGCATCCAGAGCCCTGAGCAGTGGTGAGTAACACTTCCTGGGAATTCCTCTGGGCTAGGAGACTTTTCTCACTCTGAAGTAATAACCTGGCTTCAGTTATTCCTGTTATTAAGAACCCTTAAGTACTGAGGAAAATCTGCCTGTTGCAGCATGGTGCACTGTTTCTTTTCAGCAACATAGCTTCCCCCAAACTCTTCAGATCTGTTTTTCACTCTCCAAGGGGAAAAACTGCACCCAAGGTCAGATTCTTATCACTGTATAATTCCATCAGCTTTACTGGGAACTTTTACTTGTGTGCAAGGACAATTAGGTGCATTGTTATTCAGATCTTTTTCAAACCTTGTAGCATCATTATCAAAGGGAAAATTGTGACTCTGCATTTAAGAGTAATTGCTACAACAGATTCAATTATGTTTTGCAAGGCAGAACTTGTCTTACAACAATCCTGAACTTGCCCTCTAGCTTCATTTTGGTGTCAATAGCAGGAATCAAAACTATGCTCTGTACCTCTACTCAGTGTCACAGCTAACACCCGGATCGCGTCAAATCCAAACAATCAGTTTTCTTTGTTTGTTTATACAGTCATGTACAATCTCATTTGCTATTTATCTTATTTTTGCTGAACATAGCCATGTTTGTTTATCGTACCTAGAGACTTCAATTTAAGCCCCGACATGGTTGCGCTGTGTGCTGTACAAACACACAGTAAAAGCCTTTTTCTCACAGGGACTGCTATCTAACTCCGAACAACAGGCAAATGTTCTGAAGGGAATGGAAAGCATGTGGTGCAAGTTGTCCAAAGTCATACCGAAGATTTATGTGAGAGCTTGGAACAGAAGCCAAGCCTGCAATGTCCCTGTTTTGTTCTCTATCTGCTGGATCCATATGCCTCTCAACATAGGTCAAAAACTGGGAGATTGGTTTTTTCATCATGATCTCAGTGTATGCTGCTTTGTATCAAAGGCATGAGTTTTACAGAATGCCATTTGCCTGCCAGAGACAGACTATCCATTCCTTTTTCTTTCAACTTAATAGTGGAAATGGACCAGAAATCTTCAGTAGGACCAGGAGCTTTTTAAAGTCTCATATCCAAATGGACCAGGAGAATCCTGGTTGTTTAGGATGTTATTGTTTTGTGTTTCCCTGTAAAGTGCTTTTATACCTTATTTGATTCATTGTGACACCTTCATTATCGCTTCGATGGAATATGTTTTGACTGAGCACAAATTTTGAAAACAATCTTCTAGATTCGTAAACAGTGTGACTTATATTAACCTCTCCCAGTAGGCATAACTGAATATATTTTTTTGTCAAACGCAGTATTCTAAAAGTTAGACAGACTGATTCTTCATCCTTTCAGTTCTGAAATAAAAGAAACCCAATTTAGGTAACTTATTCTTCTAATGGAAGAGTAATATAAGCAGATCTAGTAAGTTGTTTGTTCCTTTGCGAGACATTAAGATACAACAGGCAGATTTTTACTGTCTGGTACTGATATACCATTTTGATATTTATTACTTACATAACGTCATTCACTGATAGGAAAACCATGATCCCTTTATTTAATAATGTTGTTCCTTTTGCTGTGTA
Source organism: Eurypyga helias (assembly GCF_000690775.1). Lineage (NCBI taxonomy): Eukaryota > Metazoa > Chordata > Aves > Eurypygiformes > Eurypygidae > Eurypyga > Eurypyga helias. Next base: position 4,299 of record NW_010233913.1, read on the forward strand.
CCCAGTTTAAATATATCTTCCCATTCCTTTGATTTAAAACTCTTCATGATCATTATATCAAGCCTCCTATCAAACATGGCAAAGTTCTAAGCAAATATTGCATCTCATTTCAGTAGATTTACTTCAACTGCTTGTTCTCATTAATGAAAAAAATACAGGTCCTTGTGGAATCAAAGTCTCTGTGTTAATCTCCTGGAAAACCATTACTGAGAGAAATGCATTTGTGTTCACTCGAAGCTTATACTAGTTATTTTTAACCTGACATCAGGAACACAATAATGTCTTTTGCTTTTGAATGTCTGTATCAGCAACACAGAAATTGCCGTAATTATTTCAGCTAATTAATTGCTATGACTGAAAAGCCTGTTTTCCTCAGTTAAATTCTCATCTGTGTTACGCATTTTCCTTTTCTTTGAGGGAGGGAAGAAACAAAAGAATGAAAACAAACAGCTTTCCCTGATTTGGTATTGCAGTCCTTTTTATACATTGGTGTATTACGTAGTACAGGGACTACTCAAAATTCCGTTGTCTTCAGTATGACTAATGTGCATAAACCTAAGCCTGAGTATAATGTTTACAGTATCTAGGCCACAAGTTTCAGAGCTGCTATTGATGGACAAGAAATGGAGGCATGCAGGCAGTCACTGATTTTCTTTCTTTAACTGAGTTCTTTCAGTGCTTCAATTAGTTTGGCTCCTCATTTATAAAGCAGAGATCATAAACGTGGAAAGTATTTGCATATGGTACCTTCTTTCAGCATATGGTTCAAACCTATTGACTTCAGTTATTCCACTAGAATTAGAGAGCAGATTCTGAAGTCTGGCATATTCTCTGGTCTAATCTTGTTTACTTGCATAAAGACATGTTTCTTTAAACACAGTGGGACAACTGCTTTATTTCAAAATCCACACATCTGTCATACCCTGACCTCTACAAGTTGTGTCTATGTTCTCCATTAGTCATGCTTGCAATTGCTGCTGCTGGCTTTCTCCTTCAAGCTGCACAAGCTGCAGCCAGTGACCCAGAACCCTTACATCTGCAGTCCCTACACCCATTACTGACTGTCGTGATTTAACCTTATGTAGCAATTAAGTACCACACAGCTGCTCCCCCCCCTCCCCCCCTGCCCCCAATGCAGGAGGAGAGTTAGAGGAAAAGACGAGGTAAGCTTGTAAAGTTAAGAACTATTTAATAACAAAAATTAAAATTATAGTGATACTAACAATACTACTATTACTAAGTAATTAAAATAATAGAAAACAGAACATATGATACAATTGCTCACCACCCACTGACCAACACACAGTGAGGTCCCAAGTAGCGAGAGTCCAAGTCCAAGAGCCAACAGAGCCAGAGCCCCAAAGCAACAACTGACCAAGACAAAAGCCATCCAACCCCCCAGCCCACTAGCGAACGACCTGCCCCATCACTAACAACCATGCCAAGAGCTAATGACCCAGATATCAAGCTAGTCCAAAGTCTTAACGACCCCTCACCCCCCCACTTCCCACCTCAGAACTGCACATGTGCCCTGAGCCTGACATACTAGGGAATGAAACAACTTTCTGGGCCACTCTGGGCCAGCCACCAGCTGTGAAGAGAAGGAGCTCATTCCTGCCTGAATGTAGGACACTGACATAGGTGGTTCTTTTCTGCTCTGGTTATGCAGCCCAGTGTATTTGGGCTGTAGCTCCCATTTGTTGTTCTGACCACAGAAGGGGACTAGATTGCTCCAGATGAGCCAGAAAGTGCTCGTGGCATCCACTGGCCTCAGTGAGGCTTGTAATGCACTTTGGAACCCAAACCATACCCATCCTCCTGCCTACTCTTACTAGAATTTTCTAGGACAACCTACATAAATCAACTGTTTGTGCTTAATGAAAAACCTAGTTCTGAACTGGGTTCTGTCTGTGACTGAACACATCACTCAGTTTCTCTGTATTCTGTATTCCCTATATATAGCATAAGGATATATTATATACTCCTTGCCTTTTGGGGACTGGTATGGGAGCTTATTAGTCTGTTTGACCATTTCTGCATAGTGGATTTCATTGAAATTCTACTAATATTTTGGATAATTAGCAATATCGAAGCTGTTAATAAAGAAAGATGTGCAGTGGCTTCTTTTCAATCTAGGAGGAAGTAATTTGTGCATGCCCCTCGAATCTGACATCCTTCTTGATGGGCGGAAGATGAGAGTCCTGGTGTTTGTCCCAAAAGCTTATATATGAAAAAGCTGTAGGATAAAATGCATGAAAAGTTTTTAGAGAAGGGACTGGACTTCAGGTCTTCCTTTGATCAATTCTTCCAATCAGAGAATCACAGAATGGTTTGGATTGGAGGGGACCTTAAAGATCATCTAGTTCCAACCCCCCCTTGCACTAGACCAGGGTGCTCAAAGCCTCATCCAGCCGGGCCTTGAACACTTCCAGGGATGGGGCATCCACAACATCTCTGGGCAACCTGTTCCAGTGCCTCAACACCCTCACAGGGAAGAATTTCTTCTTTCTATCTAACATAAATCTACCTTCTTTCAGTTTAAACCCATTAGCCCTTGTCCTGTAACTTCATGCCCTTATAAAAAGTCCCCTCCAGCATTCTTGCAAGGCCCCTCCAGGTACTGGGAGGCTGGGATGGCAAAGCCATATCCACTGTGTTTTCCAAGTTGTTCTTCAATTAGTTTAAAAAAAACCAGAGCAGTTTCACTAGTGGGTCTTGGTGCTCTCCACTGCAGAAATCCACATAGCTTGAGAGTTGGTGTGCTTTGGGGACCTGCCAGGCAGCCAGAAAATAATTTATCTCTAGTGACTAAGCTACTATAAAATCTTATTTACTTTGCTGGTGTGTTCAGGTGACCCATTTCTGTGCAAACAATCTGGGAGTATTTAGGTCCAGAAGCGAGATCATGGCTTCACAGTCAGGTACTTGGAGGCACTGTTGCATACCTTAGGTTTAGGTACCCAAAAAATATAGAAATAACATTTTCATGGTCTGAAGTTGTAGGCTGTAAGACTGCAAATATCAGTTCACCCAGAGCTAGTATTTCTAGAGGATACTGCCTTGAACTGCCCTGTACAGAGTATAAATACATGCTAGGTGGATGCTGTAGTGTTCAGGATGGCAGCACTTAAGTCTGATGACAGCACTTTGTTCTGTAAGACAACCTAAAGAGCAAATGCTTCTTACAGCATGAACTGAAACAGGGAATTAAAGGTTAAATGTTCTTTGAGAGGACGGTGGATCTCCAGCAGTAGTAATTCTGTGTCTGCGTAGGACAGGTATACGGTAGATTAGGTTATGTCCAAGGCTAAGGACTGGGAGAACAGCAGGCACCGAAGAATTTATGGTTATGGCTGAATACTGCAAGACATAAAGATGCTGAAGGCAGCAAGACAATTGCCTCCTGATGACTTTTGAGGATAAGATTAAGGCTAGTCATTAACTCCTGCAAGATACATAGGAAAACAATGAAAAATGGTACTGCAACTCCATGGGCAAAAGCTTTCTATTCTGAGGTGACACTAAGACCAAGGTGGAATAAGGTAAAGTAAGGGCTAGACTGGAGAATCTACCAGATCCTGGTAGTGAGAGACTAGTGGGCACCTACTGACCAGACAGGCATGGAAGTCTGTGCCACTCATACAGCCTGGGATGTGCTTAATGCAACTGATAAGAATTGTTTCAGGTTTCTTCAGTGCTCACTGATTGTCAGCTGTTGCCAGCAATGTACCAGTGCCCTGCGACAGCTGGATTTGGGACCTATTGCTCGATTTTGGTTCAGGGAAAGGTTTTGCCTGATCTTTGTGCTAAGATTTGTGTTTTGTCCCAGGTTCCAGCAAGACCCAGACGGCTAAGTTTAGGACCAGTGACAGAACGGGTGAATTCCCTCCCAAGAGCATGGTAAGGTCCAAACCAAATCTAAGGGCTGTGTTTACAGTTGGGTCTCATATTAAGAGTTCAGTTACGGATGGAAGTAGGAGTGAATGAAGATTTAAGTTAATTAACAGGTAATGCAAAATCCCCATCAGTAGGCTAAGAATTAGCAAAAAGTAGCCAATGGTTTTTATGTTTAGTTACAGTGTGAATATGTATTACTGGCCCAGCATATAGACTTAGTTTATAGGGTTTGAGTTGGTATTCACAACAGTAGGGACCAAAAGGCTTGCTCTTCTGATTGATTCTGCAAAACACCTGAGTGTTGTGATGAGGGTGAGTAGGTTGTAGAATAAGTAAATAATGGTCCTCTCAATAGGTCTGTGAGTATATGCATCCGTGAAAACTGAGGCCTAAATGTACCCAACCTTAACTTTAACAAATCATGAGCCACATCCCTGTACTTCTGCAGTCTACATCTTGCCTCACAAATACTGCAAGATGTAACAGCAGTTTTGCCCTTCACTAGCTGTTACTCAAACTAGCTGTTAGCTCAAACTCAGCTAGAAACTGTCCTATCATCAAGCTGTAGCCTAGTATCCCATGTCTGCTTCAGAAATATCCACGAAGAGTTGCTCAAGTGGGTATCAGCCCTCGTCTTTGTTGTCTTTGTTCAACTAATCATAAACGGAATCTTTATCATCTTTCTACTAATCCCAAGTCTAGCCTACACTCAACTTGAATGGCAGCTCAGCAGCACTTCAGAAACAAAGTTATTTGGCCATACAGGTTGCCACGTTCATCTGAGCCATTCTTAGGATGATGACTGCAGATGGGGTTAAGTATATCAGAAAAGGCTAAACTTGTTTTTTCAGGGCACCGTATGAAGTGAAGACTAGCTATGAATTCCAAAAAAAAACTACTATTCCTCAAGTCAGCCTTTTTCTGTTGCAGGATCCAAATTCAAATCCTACCATTGCCCACTGCAAACTTTATAACTATTTGGGAACTAACCTTAACTCATCGAAAACAGACACTATGCTGCCTATGCTGTAGGCCCTTCAGGAGCCAGAACTAAAGCGAGTTCCTTGTCCTCTTCTGTTTTGAATCAGGATGTTAGCCCTAATACTGGTTGCAGTCCTATGCCCAGGTGTGGATTTAGCCAAAATGCAGTGAACTGTAATGGTAACACCATGAAGCTATTTGTTCATTTCACATCATTTTTGCTTCCAATCCTGCTTAGTTTTGAACCTTAGCACCACCTTAGCCATAATCCAGCAATTGGCACCAGTGCAATTGCTAATTTTAAATTGCATGCCAAAGCCATTGCCAGCTAGCCTCCTAGACCGGGGATCTCACGTAATCCAGCAATTCAGTTTAAGAATATGGGTGACAGTACTATAACGGTAGGACAAACTGCGTTAGGTTCTGCTGAGAGAAGCCCAGACATAGGAATCAGAAAACACCAAATGACATTCTTCATCATTTATAGAACAATGGCAATCTTGGTTCAACTATTCAAATATCTATTTCACTGCATAATATTTCTAAAAAGTGAAAGAACATCCATTTTTGTAATAATGTTAATTTTTTCTTTTTTTTTTTTTTAATATGCACACATCTTATATATGCAGGAAAACTACCCAACAAGCAGTACCAATAACAATTTGTAATTTTTTTCAGCACCTAGTCAAACCTAAGTACTTCCTTCATTCTGTATACCCAAATACTGCAAAGTTTTTGTGTCCAAATTCACTGCTAATATAATAGAATTGGAAGAAAACATTAGGCTTAAAGCAACAATAATTCTAAAATATTAGCTGTCTCATTTACTGTATCTGACTGCTAAAAGGGGAAGCTGCCAGAAAAGGGACTGTCTGTGTTGAAAGTCACGAGAACAAGGACCATGGTAGCTGAAAAGACTATAATGAAAAAGGTGCAATAAGGTAGATAGGTCAGGTCCAAATGTATTGAATTTATTGCAAAGGAAGAAGAAACAAAAGCTAAAATGTGAAAGTACTAAGTATTTGATTCATGCAAACTCACATAATCTCAGGACTGGGGTTAGCTTAATTTTCTTGCTGTTGCTAGAACTAGTCAGTAGGCAAATCAGGTAAAAATTAATGGAAATAAATACAAATTGATTCACATGGAAAAATATTTGAATTTCACATATAAGGTAGTGGGCTCTGAGCTAACCTTTGCATTTTGGGAACAAGACCTAGGGATTATGATAGAGGGTTCCAAGACAGTGTCTGATCAGTGCTCAGATCAAACAAAAGAGCAAATCCAACTCTGGAAAGCTTTAGTAATGTGTTTCTGAGACCACGTACATCCGTGGTATGCTTGCATCTCTAATCCTGCAAGGCATTCCCCTCCTTCCCCCAATCTCAGAAAGGATGCAATAGCAGAGGTCTGAAGAAGGGCAAGAAAAACAACATATGGAAGAGAGATGCATTGGAAATGACTAAATAATTCAACTGTAAAATCATGAGCAGCATGGAAACATTGTATGTCTGGCTTGTGTACAAAACCCAAGGACTTGAAAATAAGCCTATAGGAGTCTCTTTGCAAAAACAAAAGATGGCTTTTTGTGCCATGGGTATCTGAGCTGTTGGGTTAGAGGTTATTTTGGTGCTAAAAGTCTATCTGGATTTATAGGAGGATTGGTCAAGTTCATGGCTGAGAAATCTAATAATGGCTACTACAAACATAAATGTAGCCCCTGAGCTGAAAGTGGGGACGAGCTGGAGGGTGGAGGAGCACTCTTGAGAAGTAGCACCTTGGCTTGCCTTGTTCTGCTGCTGCTGCTCATGAGACATCTGCTCTCAGTCTCTGTTGGAGTTTGTCCTGGGTCTGGTCTGACTTTATGTACTTACACTGTTCCCACCAAGTACCAACTCAGAAAATACTTGCCAGCAATACTCAGATCTAAGTAATTTTTGTTAGCAAGTCCACGGAGCTGTTGAATTCATCATTTTTTTGAATGCAATTAGAAAATCCCTTAGATGTAGTTAAGTGGGCCAAATACAAGATGGTTTCCCAGGACTCTGTTTATGGAATGTTAATTGCTTGCACTTTCTGAGGAAAATTCATGGAAACAGTGAGGCTGATCTGTATGCCATAACTACCTGAAGTAATTTGAAGGTGTCCTGAGGTGGTGGCAGATGGTGAGTTAGGGAGAAGAAATGTTCTTGTTTATTTTTGTTCACTGGTAGGCTTCTGTGTAGCTCTATCAATTTAGTAACAGTGTGACTCATACAAAAATTAATGAACAGAACCTGACAACAACCTTCTGAGGCAGGGGAGTACTATGCTGCGGGATCTGCTGATCTCTCAGGGACAGCTTTACCCTCCATCACCTCCAGCTACAGGCGTCCATCGGATCACAACTAGCAGCATGGATTCACTTTCACGTTCACAGAGAAAAGGGTATATAGGTCATAATGCTTTTTTGGTGGACCTTGCGGGCGAGGTTGGCTTCCCTCAGCTGCACAAACCTGAAACTGCAAAAAGCTGACCCCGACTTGGAGGTGATCCGTACTGCCGAGCTGGTCACATACTGCTCCTCCAGGCGCAGGAACTAGCTTAACGTGCATCCGGGCGACAAAGCGCGGGAAGTTGCAAGGCAGAGGGGCAGAGTCAGAGATGTATTTGTTTATTATCTGTGGGTTTTTTTGGCATTGCCCTGTGAATTGACTTTCATTCGGTCTTTCTCGCAGGCCCTTTTACCACGCGAGGCTGATCATTTTACACGGAATCCCCTTACGCAGAATTAGAACCCGAGACTGCGGGCCCACCCGGCAGGCTGGAGAGTCTGTGAGGGCAGACTGAGGCGCCTAACCGCACCATTGCGGCGCAACGCGGAGCGGTTTGGTGGCCACGGGCGACCGCGGACTCCCCCCGCTTTGCCCTCAGAAGAGAGACGCGGCGCCTG
>NW_010233913.1:12151-12720 GCF_000690775.1 Eurypyga helias
TGGCCGCTGCTCGCCCCTCCCCCGACTCTGGGTTCCGCGGCTGAGCGTCAGTGGCCCTCAGGCCTGCGGGCCCCAGCGCCCTCCCCTTCCCTCCGCTGGCGCTGAGCCGCCCTGCGCGTCCTTTTGTGTGCGGGCCTTGCCCGTGCTCGCTCGCGCTGGTTATTCGTTTACGGTTCAGTGACGAAACGAGCGTAGGGAGAGAGTGACGTGACCTCTAGGCCGGGCAGAGCATGAGGTAAATGGGCAACCTGAGGAGGGTTGAGCCTGCAGGAGCCATGGCGAGGAGCTGGGCGAGGCCTGAAGGCGGCGGCAGGAAGGAGGGCTGGGAGCTACCTGGCCTCGGCTGGCACGGCATGGGAGGCCCCGCAGGGTGGGCTGTGTTTTGGGGAGGAGGCAGCTGCTTTTGTACTTCCTACTGAATATCTGCCTCGTTAGCAGCCTTACACATATAAGCCATAAAAGTAGATGATGTGTTAACATCTGCCTAGTCCAGAGGGGAAGTTTTTTGACTGGATACACCAACGTTCATAAAGGTGAAAACTCAGTTCAGAGTTTTGTCTTCCAGTGAA